>NC_134880.1:3499359-3551859 GCF_041734735.1 Babylonia areolata | reverse complement strand
GACACACAGACAACTGAGAGACACACAGACAACAGAGAGAGACACACAGACAACTGAGAGACACACAGACATAGAGAGAGACACACAGACACAGAGAGAGACACACAAACACACAGAGAGACACACAGACAACAGAGAGAGACACACAAACAACAGAGAGAGACACACAGACACAGAGAGAGACACACAGACACAGAGAGAGACACACAGACAACTGAGAGAGACACACAGACACAGAGAGAGACACACAGACAACAGAGAGAGACACACAGACACAGAGAGAGACACACAGACAACTGAGAAAGACACACAGACACAGAGAGAGACACACAGACAACTGAGAAAGACACATAGACACAGAGAGAGACACACAGACACAGAGAGAGACACACAGACAACTGAGTGAGACACACAGACACAGAGAGAGACACACAGACAACTGAGAAAGACACACAGACACAGAGAGAGACACACAGACACAGAGAGAGACACACAAACAACTGAGTGAGACACACAGACACAGAGAGAGACACACAGACACAGAGAGAGACACACAGACAACAGAGAGAGACACATAGACACAGAGACAGACACACAGACACAGAGAGAGACACACAGACACAGAGACACACAGACAACAGAGAGAGACACACAGACACAGAGAGAGACACACAGAGACAACAGAGAGAGAGTCGTGGACCAGAAAAGATGAAAGAAGAGAGAGAGGGAGAGGGGTGGGGGGGGGGAGATAGGACAAAAAGAAGGGAGTGAGGGAGAGGGGTGGGGGGGAGATAGGACATAAAGAAGAGAGAGAGGGAGAGGGGTGGGGGGGGGAGATAGGACAAAAAGAAGGGAGTGAGGGAGAGGGGTGGGGGGGAGATAGGACATAAAGAAGGGAGTGAGGGAGAGGGGTGGGGGGGGAGATAGGACAAAAAGAAGGGAGTGAGGGAGAGGGGTGGGGGGGGGGAAGATAGGACATAAAGAAGGGAGTGAGGGAGAGGGGTGGGGGGGAGATAGGACATAAAGAAGGGAGTGAGGGAGAGGGGTGGGGGGGAGATAGGACATAAAGAAGGGAGTGAGGGAGAGGGGTGGGGGGGAGATAGGACAAAAAGAAGGGAGTGAGGGAGAGGGGTGGGGGGGAGATAGGACATAAAGAAGGGAGTGAGGGAGAGGGGTGGGGGGGGGGAGATAGGACAAAAAGAAGGGAGTGAGGGAGAGGGGTGGGGGGGAGATAGGACAAAAAGAAGGGAGTGAGGGAGAGGGGTGAGGGGGGGAGATAGGACATAAAGAAGGGAGTGAGGGAGAGGGGTGGGGGGGAGATAGGACATAAAGAAGGGAGTGAGGAGGGAACGGAGATACAGAGAGACAGACATACAGAGACAAAGACAGACAATGAGAGACAAAGAGAGGTAGAGAATTAGAAAGATAGAAAACACACAAGAAAGACATACAGACATACAGACTCACACAGGCACACTTTTTCTGTCTTCAAAATTTTGTTGTGTTTTTTTACGATCAAAGTGAATATTCCTGCAGAATTTCGCCCGAGACAAACCTTTTGTTGCTATGGGTTCTTTGACGTGCGCTAAGTGCATGATACACACGGAACTTCACAGAGTTTATCGTCCCCTACGAAAGACTAGCACCCAGACCATCACTCAAAGTCCAGTGGCGGGGAGGGGGAGTGAAAAAAAATCCCAATCTCTGTACCCGATTCTATTAACCGTAGGATCGATCTTTCGACCGAGCCACGATCGACACTTCACGTGATTTGTTTATCGAGCTAACGTTTTCAGAGTACGCACAGACCAAGATTAGAACCGTGCCAGAGTTATTTTCAGAGTGCGGGGTGAGCTGTTCATATCGTATATCGTTTTCTCGTTGTTCTCACAACGGCACGCCGAGCAGATACCCTGTTTCGATCGCGGGGGAAATGTATCTGATGCGGCATAATCATTACCGTCGCGAATCAAGCACGCGAGACGCTCTTCGTTTTCAAGCTCGACTGCCCAATCACGGAAGGGTTACTTTCTATCGTTGTTGTTGTTGTTGTTGTTGTTGTCTTTCTCCTAGTAGAGACGTTTTACCCTTTATCGGTTGTCCATTGAAAGAATGGTTGTGTTTGTTACCTATCACTGTTAGAATATTATTAACATCTTCTTCTCTCCGTCATTATCCTCTCCATCATTACGATCATCTTTAATGATTTTGTTGTTGTTTGTTTGTTTGTTGTTGTCACTAATAGTGGTATCTTTCACAAATGACTTTTTTTTTTTACAATGAAATAAATGTACGATATTTGTCCCTACGTTGATAGGCAGGGTCACATCATATTTTCAAAACAAAACTGGGAGAGAAAGTTAACGAGTAAAAAAAAAAAGGAGACAAATCCACGTCAACACATAAAAAGAAACAATAACTGGTGAGCTCACTGAGAATCGCGAGCACATATATTGAGCGAAGGGTCGTTCTTTCTTTCTTTTGTTCTGTTGATGGGACTGTGTGTCAAAGCGTGTTGTCCACGGCGCGGGTGCTGCATATTCTCCCTGTCCTTACTGCACTTAATATCACTTGCATGTTGAACAAAACAAAGCGGGTGGGGGGGGGGGGTTAGAAAGAGGAGGGGGAGGAGGAGAAGCATAGGAGAGCGAGAGAGAGGGGGGAGAGAGATCGGGGGGCTGGGGGGGGGGGGGGGGGCGGCGAGGGGGAGGGGAATCCAGGACAGCTAAACAGAACAGAGATGTGGACCGATTATCGCCCCCGCTCACTCTTTTCATGTCGCCGACAACCAGCGAGTCGTCAATCCCGCCAGATGAAAAGGCCGGAACCGGAACGGGGGGCAGGTACCCAAAGGGAGAGCACCGGCAGGCCCTGCTGACTGAGGAAAGGGGTGGGGGAGGACGGGGGCTGGGGGCGGGGCAGGGGGGGGGGGGGTTAGTGGGACAATGAGGACGTGAAAATTGCCCCCAACCTTAATAGTTAACTGTGCAGTATTTTAGGATCGAGGGGTGGAAAATGTCAAGTGGGTTGTGTGTGCGTGTGTGTGTGCGTGTGCGCGCGCCAGTATAAAGTTCTACATGCACTTAACACCGCTCTCGTGCAATTTTCACTCAGCAGGGAAAAAGGAGAAAAAAAAGAAAGAAAAGAAAAGAAAACGTGGGAAGTGTAACACACGTCACAACCTCCCTTTCGAATCAGTGGCTAGACAAGCTGCTTCCTGTGCTAATCGCTCACTACCCACCCCCACCCCCGCGTCTCTCCCCCCTCCAGCACCCTCTCCATCCCTCTGTCTTCCACCTGTCCCACCTCCCCTCTCGCTCCTCTCAAACGATTTTTCACCTTTCATGCTGTTGAGGTGTTTGGGGAGAAGGAGGTTGAGACTGATTTTTTTTTTTTTTTTTTTTTTTTTTTAAAGTATTATTTCAGAGGTCTATTCATTTTGCCATCTTGAGGTATTTGACCAGTTGTTTTTTTAAAGTATTGTGATATTATGGCATTACTGTTGTAGCATTAGGAGTTGTGGTGTGTGAAATGTGTGATAATTGGGTATTGTGATATACAATGTGTATCTTGACAGTGATGTTGTGTACGGATATTTCTGTGTGTTGGAACATACTTTTAGGTTTGGTTGGATGTCTGTATAGGTTTATGGGTGTTAGTTTTTCATTTCAGTGTTTAAATGCATGTTTTACTCGTCGTTCAAAAACTATATACATATCATAAAGCGTTTGATATCAACCCTGACAGTGGACCGTGACAAATGGCACACTGCTGTGCACAAAGGCGCCAAGTTGTGCGAGGCCAACAGGACTGCTGCAGCTGTTCAGAAGAGGCAGGCCAGAAAGTCACGAGCAAACAAGCTCCCAGACAATATGATATGCCTGTCAGCGAACATTTCGTGCGCAGATTGGACTATTCAGCCATCTGTGCATTCACAGATAGATTCATGAGCATCCCCCCACCCCACCACCACCCTCCCCCCATACCCCAGCTGGATGACAACGATGGTCATCATCGATCTCGAGGGACACACACCACCACCACATATCATATAGCGCAATTTAGCATGTTTTAATGTAAAGGCGTTATATATATGTGTGACCAAGTGCTCTGCTTGCTTCAAACACTCCTTCATGCACAAGCTGTATAAGCAGACGACGTCAGTTTTCGCAACTAACAGCTGGACTTCAACAGCCCGCACAGATTATGTGTGATGCCTTCCCCAGTGTGAACGCAAAGCTGCTTACGTCATTTTGTTCTCGCCACACACTCACTGTTCGACCAGTGTGGTAGTACACTATTGGCTGAGCTGGAATCTGTGTTTCTGCTCCACCGTAGTTAATTAATACCTCTTTTGATCAGTAAACTACAAGTATTATATACTTGCAGAATCATCACAATTCCATCTTTAAATCTATTCCATTTATGTTTGCCTACATTAAACTGATTTAACGCAGATTGTAATTTTCAGCGACTGAACTCGTTAAAACTGACCCTGTTCAGGTGATTTCAATTAAGATTATAAATTCATCTTAAATAATCAACACTTCATTTTATACTCATTAGAAAGTAGGCATTGAACTCTTTCTTTTGCAACTTATCCGACGTAAATCGGTTCAGGAATCATTTAGAAATCTGTCACTGAACACCTTGTAAGAAACACAGTTGTTGTCAGATTTGGCCAGATTTGGGCCGATCTGCTTTGCAGCACACGTGACTGTCTTTGCAGTTCGCTGAACCTGCATAAATTGGCAGAGCAAGTAATGAGTGGTCATTTTCATACCTGGTCAGTCATCTAACCAGAGCTGCTCTCTCTCTCTCTTGCTGCGTCACGAGCAGTGTGAGTGTGTGTCATGTGTGTTCTCACAAGGGCTAACATCTCGCTACGTATTGCTGTAAGTACTAGTGTGTAGAATGTGTTGATGTGTAAATTGTATTGTTCGACACAGTACTTGTGTTCATATGAGTATATTCAGTTATTGCTTTGCTCAGTTATTGCTTAGACATGTTAGTCACAGCTCCGATATGATTGATCTAAATAATCACCATGTCGTCATATGCTTGGAGCAGTGTTCCTTTGATTCTTCTTAACGTCACAGTCAGTGACGTCTTGGGACACAGATAGTTTGTTCCAGAATGTTCTAGTGGATGACGCATTCTTTCTCATTTGCTGTCACTGATGAAGGTTACAGTGTTTCACTGATTCTCAGTACTGTAAGATGTGTGTAGTATTCTGTTGTGGTGATTATAAGACAGTGTTTGATTGATCAGTTATTGGTTAAAACCACCTGATATGCATCAGTCTGTTAATTGTAATTTAGTTATGCCCTCTCTTATACAGCTTACCCCAGTATAGTGCAACATGATAAACTGATTCATTTGAATCACTTTGACAGAGCATAAGCTTTACCTAATCTATACTGTCAGTGTACTTTCACTAAATCAGCATAGCTTCAATCACTTCAACTGCACTATTTAAATGTATTAGAAATGTCATTTGATGTCAGTGTTTGGTCTTCACACATATGCATTACCAAGTGGTAGTCTTTCCATGTAATATGTATACATGTGCTTTATTATTCACTCGTGCCGACATGTTGTGCTAATGACATTTATTTGTGTCGTTACAGGCACTGTCTTCTCTTAGGTCTTCTCTTCTAATGTCTTCTCATTATTTCTTCTTTTCATCTCTTCTTAGCTCTTCTTCTTATAACTATTGTAAATAAAACAATAGAAAGACCCATTTGTGACTGGCCTCTATATGTTCCTGGCCTGTGCGTGGGAATTTTTGTCTATCCTTTCATTCAATCATTTTGTTAGTTCTGTTGTACCGTACCCTTGAATAGAACCACTCGGTTCAGTAACACGGCTACATATATTAGATTATTATTATTGTTATCTACCTGCATTCAGTTTGAAGGGGGTGTTAGAACGTGCGGACTGATCCATGGTACCAAATATACACCAAAACTCAAAACTACCCATCAAGCAATATTCATTCAACAAATGCAATTGGAAACTAAGCCATGCAATTGCATGGGCTGTTCAGTTTCACGCACGTACACACACACACACACACACACACTCGAACTTACACATACTCATACACACGCAAGGTCCCACCTACATACATTGTATATGTAACAGGGTGAAGTTGCAATCTTCCCTAAGTTTAGTTCAGAGATTCTGAACAGTTCACTGCTTCTTTGTGGGCGTTGTTGTGCTGCGTCACATCAATTTAACCAATATGGAGTTCTGTAACACTTTTTTTCTGAGCAAGTTCTTAAGTTTCCTTTTGGAACCAGTCGTATTTTTGTCAGTGCGGAGTTGTCGAGAGAAACAAAATGAAAAGGCGCAGTGACAACATCGTTTGCGTGCCTCCGTCAGTCTGATTGGGGGTTGCCTGTAGGGTTTACTTAAGTTGTGCAGTTCCCTTCCAACACCTAACATCCCAGTCAAACTTTCCCACTCCCCAGTGTCCCGTTCCTTTGCCCGCATCCATTACCTTCAACATATAAAGGGCACTGGAAAACTACTGGACTTCTGATACAATGGTGAAAGAATTTTGAGAGAGAGAGAGACAGAGAGAGAGAGAGAGAATGTGTGTGTGTGTGTGTGTGTGTGTGTGTGTGTGTGTGTGTGTGTGTGTGTGTGTGCAATATGTAACCGGTGGGATCGTACTTTCAAGTCTTTCTTTTCATCTTCATCGTTCCTTTCATCATAGCGACAAACAATAAAGTATCACGAAATGATGAGATGTCACTAACTTCCCGACATCTCAGAAAAGAGCAAACTGATCGATCATTCATCGAGGGTATCTGGAGCTACCCAGGAATCGCCATCCGCGTGGGTGGTTTGGGCAACCATACCCAAGATTAACGTAAACAAAAAAATAAAAACAAAAAAATATATTAAAAAAAAAATGTATATAAAACAACCACCAGGGGAAACAATTTCCACCCATGCACCGCCGCCACGAATGCTGAGGGGCATGTAATCCAGTCGACACTCTTGAGCTGTAAAGGGTGTCCCCCCCAAAACCCTTCTCTAACCTTTCCCTGCGCAATTTCGCACCTGACAAGTGGAGAGAGTATGAAGTGGCCGCGATTTCCATTTGATCACAGCGATGGTAACACGATCACCTGCTAACAACCCCTCCCCCACTGAACCCATACAGCCTGAAGCCAGATCTGTTTTAGGAGGAGGGGGTGGGGGAATAGCTATCTCTATTTGTATCTCTCTCTCTCTCTGGTTGGGAACGAGGGTGGGCGTGTAATAGGTTAATCTTTTTTCTGTGTCTTCGTCTTTTTCTCTCTTGTTTTTGCAGGGTTAGGGGGTGGATAGGAGAGAGCGTGGATGGGGGGTGGCTACGTGATGAACGAGAAAAAAAACGAAAGAAAGAGAGAACGACGGGTTCACATACAGGAACACACACACAGGTACACACACACACACACAGGGACACACACACACACACACACACAGGGACACACACACACACAAACACACACACACACTCAGGAATTACAGCCAAGGCTGGCTAAATTTGTCCCCGAATGTTTCTGTTCTTAATATGCTTATGTTTCATTGTGTCTTATAAACTTTCAGGTTTTATGACAATAAAAAGTAATCTATTCTATTCACACTGCATTTTGTACACGACAAGCACCAAACACTCACAGACTCTAACGCACATCGACAATGCCAGAGACAGGCCCACGCAGACAGACGCGTGGCACAGACACGGGAGAACTTGAACCGTGAGAGACACACTGGCTGACGATGGGGGAACGAACCACACACAAATTTCAGCTTCCATCCCTACTCTGACTACCTCAGTTCCCGGCCTCTCAAACCTTCTCTCTTCCCACACCCTCCCCAGTAAAGCTGTGTCTGGAGCATCGAGCTCAATATATTCAGCTCAGTGGTCTGAAGCCAACTTCCACGCTCCTTCTTTCAACCGAGTCAAGTTTCTGTCAGTGTAGACATACGACATAGGCTCAACTCGAGCCGCGTATAGCTTTCCGCGCAATATTGCGATGGCAGCCACTGTGTTTGGGGGGAAGTTTGGTGTCGGTTTGAATCAGCCAAACACTGACTTTGGGTCTGTCCTCTTTCCTCCCACACACTTCCTGCGATGAACAACAGTGGTGGTCGGTGGTGGAAGCTTTTGTTGTATGCTGTTGGTAGTGGTGGTAATGTTTCATGGTGGGGGTGGTGGGAAGAGAGCGTGCACACTGCACACTGCAGATGTGAGGCTGAGAGAGACAGAAAGACGGGGGAGAGAAGGGGGGGGGAGAGAGAGGCAGAGAAAGTGAGAGAGAGAGAAGCAGAGAGACAGAGAAATGGAGAGAGAGAGAGAGAGACAGAGAGAGAGTGAAAGAGAGAGTAAGAAAGTGTGACATAGAGAGTGGGAAATAAAGACGTGAGAGAGAGAGAGAGGGGGGAGGGGGAGTGGAAGAGAGAACATGAGAGAGTGGGAGATCAAGAGAGAGAGAGTGAAAGAGAAAGAGAGAGAGAGAGAAAGAGAGTGACAGAGAGTGAAAGAGAGAGTAAGAGAGAGTGACACAAAGAGAGAAAGAGACAGAGAGAGAGAGAGTGAAAGAGAGAGTGAGAGTGACAGACAAAGAGACAGAGAGAGAGAAAGAGAGAGTGACAGAGAAACAGACTGACGGAGAGAGAGTGAAAGAGAGAGTAAGAGAGAGTGACACAGAGAGAGACAGACAGACAGACAGACAGGGACAGACACAGAGACAGAGAGAGAAAGACAGAAAGAGGGGAGTGAAAGAATGAGAGAGAGAGAGAGAGAGAGAGAGACTGAAAGAGAAAGATGGAGTAAGAGAGAGATAAAGACGGGAGAGAGAGAGGCACAGAGAGAGAGAGAGGGGGGGGGGCAAAGAGAAAGAGAGAGGGAGAGTGACGGAGTAAGAGAGTGAGAGAGAGAAAGAGAGTGTGTGTGTGTGTATGTGTGTGAGTGAAAGAGAGAGTAAGAGAGAGTGAGAGAGAGAGAGAGGGGGGGGGGGACAGAGAGAGGCACAGAGAGAGAAAGAATGATAGAGAAAGAGAGTGAGAGAGTGTGTGTGTATATATATGTGTGTGAGTGAAAGAGAGAGTAAGAGAGTGAGAGAGAGCGAGGCAGAGAGAGAAAGAGTGAGAGAGAGTGTGTGTATGTTTGTGAGTAAAAGAGAGAGTAAGAGAGAGTGAGAGAGAGGCACAGAGAGAGAGAATGTGTGTGTGTGTGTGTGTGTGTGTGTGTGTGTGTGTGTGTGTGTGTGTGTGTGTGTGTGAAAGAGAGAATGAGATAAAGACGGGAGAGAGAGAGTTAGAGAGACAAGACAAGACAAGACAAATTCTTTATTTCGAGGATAACAGATAAGGACTGGTGTGCTTTTTTACATTCAGTCCCCGAAAGAGAGAGTCCCCTAGAGAGAGAGAGAGAGAGAGAGAGAGAGGGTGGAGTGAGACGAGAGAGAGAGAGGCAGAGAGAGAGAGAGAGAGAGAGTGTGTGTGTGTGAGTGAAAGAGAGAGTGAGATAAAGACGGGAGAGAGAGAGAGTAAGAGTGATAGAGAGAGAGAGAGTGAGAGAGAGAGAGAGGGTGGAATAAGACGAGAGAGAGAGAGGCAGAGAGAGAGAGAGAGAGAGAGAGAGAGTGTGTGTGTGTGTGTGTGTGTGTGTGTGTGTGAAAGAGAGTGAGATAAAGACGGGAGAGAGAGAGAGAGTAAGAGAGAGTGAGAGAGAGAGAGAGGGTGGAGTGAGACGAGACAGAGAGAGGCAGAGAGAGAGAGAAAGAGAGAGAGAGAGTGTGTGTGTGTGTGAGTGAAAGAGAGAGATAATGACAGGAGGGAGGGGTCCCACAGAAGGGGCAGTAAGCAGGATGGCAGGGTTGTTTTGATGTTCGTTTGTTTCGGCTTGTTGAATTCAAGAGGAAATGTGGTCGGTCATAAGTCAAAGAGCGTCAAACATTAAAGAAGAAAAAAAAGAAGAAGAAAAAAGAAGTTTTTCCAGTGAAACAAAGGCAAACAACTGTCTCAAGTCGCTGCTGCTTCAATTAACAGAGGTTAATTGTTGGTTTTGTAACCTATGCATTTCATTTCTCTGTACATTTTATTTTACAGTACCTTTTGTTTACCTGTTATCTTTTATTTACTCGTGCTTCAGATTTACTTTTAACTTTTATTTCTCTGTTCTTTCTGTTCCTTTTGTTTCTTTATTCCTTTTACTTCTCTGTACCTTTTGTTTCTTTGTTCCTTTTACTTCTCTGTTCCTTTTGTTTACTTGTGTCCTTTGTTTCTCTGAACCTTTCATTTATCTGTACCTTTGTTTCTTTGTCTATTGCATTTGCTTGTACCTCTCGTTTTCCTGTACCTTTTTCTCTACCTCTCTTAGTTACCTGTAAACTTTGCTTACCAGTACATTTTATCTACCTGTTCCTTTAGTCTCTCTGTCCATTTATCTACCTATACTTTATATCTCTCCATTCCTTTTGTTAACCTGTACCTTTCCTTTACCTTACCTTTTACTTATCTTAGAGTTGTATTTCTCTGTACCTTTCATTCACCTGTACTGTTATTACCTGCGTGCAAACTGGTGGGAAGCGCAAAGCAGCAGGTAGATTCATACACACACTGACGCACGCACGACAGCACACACGCACACACACACACACACACAGAGGACAGAGACAGTGGTCGAGACAGAGACAATGGGAAGCGAGAGAGACCCACAGAGAGACAAAGGACACAGAGAGAGATACAGAGAGAAGGGAGAAAAACTTCAAACACTGAGACAAGGACAGAGTTAGACAACAAACACAGACAGCAAGAAACCAAACTAATCTGGCACTGTCACGCTGACGGAACAGAAGCAATACACTGTCCCAAAATAGTTGAGAAGATTCAAATCTGTACAAGTCAAACAAACGACAGGAGGGCAATTCAATTCACTGAAAGTGAGATTAGCATGATTTCAGTCTGCGGATAAAAACAACAACTACAAAAAAACAAAACAAAACAAAAAAAAAAAACAACAACAACAAAAAACAACAACAACAAGTAAAACATTCATTGGAAAATTGCCCACATTACTGCAGAGTGGTTAGTTGAGTAACAGTGTGTATTTTTGCATCAAGAGAACGCAAAATCTTTGTGAGAGACAAGTCTAAAATGCGCGCACACACACACACACACACACACACACACACACAGAGAGAGAGAGAGAGAGAGAGAGAGAGGACCCTCACAAAGTGGTGTATGATCATTATACACCAACTGAGATCAGAAATGCCCAGCCACCAATGCAGTAAGTAATTTACCCAAACATTTGCTATTTCTATTTATTTGAAAGCATCATACAGATATACCGACTGACTTCTCATGAACAAAGGCTCACAAAAGCAAATGAACTATTCTTTGTTGAAAACGGATGATGAACATAGACACTAGACATTCAGTCTACCACAGAGACAGGGAATAGGGGGCAGGGTCAGTAATATCTCACTGAATGAAGGCCACAGGCATACGTGAAGGTTGTTAATGTGAACGGATAATTCAAGTGAACAGCGTTTGGAAGGTACATTGATTTAACTTCAATTTTCAAACGCATTATGTAAGATCAATAACAAAGCGTTTTTAAAGTACACCGATTTAACTTCAAATGTCAAACGCATTATGTAAGATCAATAACAGAGCGTTAGGAAGGTACATCGATTTAACTTCAAATGTCAAACGCATTATGTAAGATCAATAACAGAGCGTTTGGAAGGTACACCGATTTAACTTCAAATCTCAAACGCATCAGGTAAGTTTTCGGCAAGATGAGGGAGAGATAAAACGATAGTCACACATACACACACAGACACACAGAGACAGAGAGAGAGACAGAGAGAGACAGAGAGAGACAGCAAACACATCAGTTGTATCTGTCGTGTTCCCCGGACTAAAAAAAGAAAACAGGAGGAGGCTGTTTGATGTAATGGTCTGCAAAGAGAAACAAGAGGCGGCTACCTTTAAAGACCAGAAAAACAGGATCGTTACATGGTACAACCTGAGTAGAGGGCAAAGGCCAAGGAGGGCGGGGGGGTGGGGGGGGGGGGGGTCGGAAGACACAGACAGAAGAAAGAGGGAGGGAGAGAGAGAGAGACAGATATTAGAGTTAGCAACAACAACAACAGCAATAATGATCATAACAATTATAATAATGATAATAATAATTATTATCATTACTATTCATCAACAACAGACAAAACCAACAAAGAGAATGGGTGATAGTCGTATTCGACTATGACCATAAGAACAGCAGATGAGATAGAGGGCGAGAGAGAGAGGCGGAGAGAGACAGAGCGAGGGGTGAGGGGGGGGGGGTGTTCTTTGTGACTGACATGCATTCTCACCCTAAAGAACGACGGGGACACACACACACACACACACACACACACACATACACACACACACACAAGCGCGCGGAAATCACACACACACACACAGACACACAGACAGACACACACACACACAGAGACACACACAGACACAGAGACACACACAGACAGACAGACGGACAGACACACACACACACACACACACACACATACACACACACACACACGCACGCACACACACACACACACGCGCACACACACACACAATACCTCGCAGAACACACGGCCCGTGGACGCCGGGAGCAGTACTGCTGTGTACAGAGAGGGCGGCACTGTTTCGTGAAAGCCTCGTCCGCTTGTTCCGTGCTACGTTTCGGCACTGTAACAATTCAGTCAGCCAATCAACCAGTTGGTCAATGACCAGTCGATCGATCGAACAACAACAATGATAATGATGATGATAATGATAATGATGATGATAATGACAATGATAATAATGATGATGATGATAATGATGGTGATCATGATAATAATGATGATGATGATGATGATAATAATAATAAGAAGAATGATGAAAAGAAATGATAACAATCATCATCATCATCATCATCATCATCAGTGATCAACGACGAACACGATCAGAAATTTAACCACAAACACAATACATATTTCGTACAATCGTATGACTTGAATGCGTATTCTCACAGACAGACAGGAAAGGAAAGGGGTATTCAAGGACCGTGAAAGAGGGGTAAAGGATGGCTTATCTGCCAAGTAAAACCACCACCACCAACAACAACAACAACAAAACAAACAACCCCAAAAACAAGATGTATCAAAAAGAAAAAGGAGAAAAGCAACAAACACATATTTACTACATACGGTATGAAGTAATGATCGAACACTAACAGAACAAAATCGATTCCAACACTTGTACATTTACGCAACACTGGAGTGATGGCCTAGAGGTAACACGTCCGCCTAGGGAGCGAGAGAATCTGAGAATCTGCCAAAATTCTGTAGAAAAATCCACTTCGATAGGAAAAACAAATCAAACTGCACGCAGGAAAAAACACAAAAAAATGATGGCGCTGTAGTGTAGCGACGCGTTCTCCTTGGGGAGAGCAGCCCGAATTTCACACAGAGAAATCTGTTGTGATAAAAACAAAATACAAATACAAATAATGTCAGTCTGTCTATTAGACTGACTCTCTCTCTCTCTCTCTCTCTCCAAAATCAAATCAGTCGATTTATACGTCAGAAAAAGTGCATGCACACGAGACGACTAAAATACTTCCATAATTTCTAAATCATGTTATCTTAATTGTCGTTACATGCAAAGATTTGGACTAATATATATGACTCGGCAGAAAAGACGTCATCAATTTTCGAACTAAAAAAAAAAAAAAATTCACGGTGGGTTCACAGATTGTCATAAGGACGATTTTCTCTCTATTCCTCCCCCCCCCCCCCCAAACACCCCTGCCTCTCTTTCTCTCTCTCTCTCTCACACACACACACACACACACACACACACACACGAAGCGTTCTCCACGCCACACCCACCATTCATACTCATAAACACACCACCCACGCACACACACACTCACACAACACAACACACACAACACAACACACACACACACACAACACAACACACAAACACACACACACACACCAAACAGGAACCAAAAAAACCCGCAGCTAAACCTATGGACCCCACTGGACACCGGAGACTGTGTGCACACTAAAGGCACATTCCACGTCGGATTTCGGATTTCCGACGAACCACACGTGCTTGTGGTGACATTCCTGCCTCCCTTTAATTGTTCGCTGTGCTGCGTGAGGAGGGGGCTGGGGGATCGGGGGGAGGCGGGAGAGCTGGGAGATGGGGGAGGCTTGGAAGGAATGAGGATTGGGAGGAGGAGGGGGCGGGGGGTTCGGGGTGACGGGGGTGGTCCTGGCTAGGCAGAAATACGTGTTTATACGTGAAGCCGACTGATGGGTTCAGTCAAGTGAAGAGCATTGTGAGGGTCGGTGTGGGGGCTGATTCAGTCTGTGTTGTGCTCCGGGCCCGGGGTTCGTGCACTGTAAGTGTTCGGCCAGTCAGTCTCCCCCTGGCTTCCCGCCGTCCGCCTCTGGCCCTCTCCTCCTCCCATCACACACACACACACACACACACACACACACACACCGACGAGCACACAGAGACATACACACACACGTACACAAATGTACTCTCTCTCTCGTTCTCTCTCTTTCAAACATACACGCGAGCGCCGGTGCGACGGTGAGCACGCACGCACGCACACTTACTTTCCACTGGCTGAAACGACCCTTTTCCTAGAATGGAGACTATCCTAACTTGTCTTGACGTGAGTTGGTCGCTAGTGTGTGTGTGTGTGTGTGTGTGTGTGTGGTCCAGTGTTAGCGTTCACTTTTCTTTTCTTGGAGGGAAGTGGATGGAAGGGGTGGAGATGGGGGGAGACGCGGGAATTGGTGATGGTGGTGGTGGGGAGGGGTGGTAGGGGTGGTGGTGGTGGTGTGTGTGTGTGGGGGGGGGGGGGGTCGGGAGGAGAATCGGATGCTCGCAGGAGGAATACCAAATAACGTTCGACCCCACACACAAACCCTCAACCCCCCCCCAGCCCCCCCTTTTCTTTTTTTCTTTTGCGGTTGCAACCGAGCAGGAAGAATTCCAGGTAAAAAGTACGATTTATCTTACACAGCACCAATTTACAATTACAGCTTGATTTCCGAATTATTTGAAATTCGTACGAACCATGATATAGACCGAAAATGTGAGCTCTCCAAAGCAAAAAAAAAAAAAAAAAAAAGTGTTGCGCGGTTGTTACCTCCAACACATACTCCTCTCGCTAACCCAAAGCGAAAAAAACAACAACAAAGAACAAAAAACAAACAAACAACCAAAAAACCCAACAACAACAACAAAACCACACTAACTCATAAGATGTTCTATGGCTTACCGCACAACACATAACTGATAGCAAGTCAGAAGCACTCATTGTAAGACTTTTTTTTTTCTCTCAGTGAGCCACGGACTTAGATATAGAAGTCCGCAAAGGAAAGCAGCCTGAATTTCACACAGTGTACTTTGCCCGTTGTGACGTGAAAGTGACGCGATACGATGTAATACGATACAATACAATACGATACGATACAATACGATACAATACGATACGATACAATACAAAACGATACGATGCGATACAATACGATACAATATGATACAATGCAATACAATACGATACAATACAATACGATATGACACAATACCATACAATACAACACGATATAATACAATACGATACGACACAATTCAATACGATACGATACAATACAACACGATACAATACAATACGATATCATACAATGTCACACAGTACAATACGATATCATACAATACAATTTAATACGATACGATACAATACACTACCATACGATACAATACGATACCATACCATACAATACGATACGATACAATACCATACGATACGATACAATACGATACGATACGATACTACACGATACGATATAATACAATGCAATACGATACGATATGATACATTACGATACACTACAATATGATACGATACTATACGATATAATACAATACAAAACGATCCGATACAATATGATACGATACAATACAATACAATACGATATCATACGATACAATACAATACGATATGATATATTACGATACAATACAATACATACGATACTATACGATGCAATACAATACGATACGATATCATACGATACAATAAAATACGATACGATACGATACAATACAATACGATACGATACAATACGATACGGTGTCATACGATACAATACAATACGATACAATACGATACAATACGATACAATACGATACGATACAATACGATACGATACAATACAATACGATACGATACAATACAATACGATATAATATGATACAATACGATACGATACGATACAATTCCCTTTCTGTTTCAACAGCTGAGCATGTTCACTCAGTTTCTGTTCCCTAACCCAGCCTTCAGGTTTCCCTGGGTGTCCTGATCATCAGCTAGTATGTCCACACCATCAGGTAAAAAGAAAAGAAGAAAATAGGAAAGAAACTTTCAAACACCATTTTGATACTACATGTATGTGTGGGCTCTTCTTTCTGTTCATGTCTACGCTGGTAAGTCAGGGAAAAATCAAGGGCTGTATGAGTGGGGGCAGGATTTCTTCAGAGGAGCTACCACAGCACGGTCGTTTGTTTGTTTTCTGTGAAAATCGTGCAGGTCTTGAAGCTTTATTTTTCTCCACGTTCGTATGTTCTCGTGCGGTTTACATGTTGGATCTGCTCTCTTTCTCTCTCTCTCTCTGTCTCTCTCTCTGTGTGCGCACGTGTTCCTGCTCGTGTATTTGTGTGTGTGCGAACGTGTGTGCACGCCCGTGTGTGTGTGTGTGTGTGTGTGTGTGTGTGTGTGTGTGTGTGTGTGTGATATACAGAGGCAGAGATAGGCAGACAGACAGACAGACAGGCACATACACAGAAACAGACATGACACCGAACCTTAACTTCACCAGTACATTTCCGACGACCAGGAACCAGGGATTACATTCACATCTTCCCCAGAGACCAAGTGTGCACTTAAGGACCTCTCACACGATCCTGACAGCCAGACGGACCAGACAAGCTAAAGATAAGGACGGGTGGGAAAGGAAGGCTACAGGGATAAGTGAGTGGCGGGCTTTAATCCTCTTAGGGACCCACCTGCACTTAAAGACCTCTTCAACGAAGGGTTCAAAAGTAAAAAGACGAAGAAAAACGGCAGAGTTAAAGGGGGCGTGGGGGGTGAGAGGGCCAGGTGCCAGTACATGGAAGAGGTATGACAGGGTAAATGGAAGGAAGGAAGGAAGGAAGGAAGGATAGTGAATGGAGTTGTGAGTGAGTGTGTGAGTGAGTGAGTGAACTAGTAAATGAAAAGAGGAAACTAGTTAAATGAATGTGTGAATGAACGAATGAATAAATGTATGGATGAATGGTCGATGAATGAATGAATGAATGAATGAATGAATGTACAAATGGATGGATGGGTGGATGGATAGGTGAATGGACAGATGGATAATTGGATGGATAAATGAACGAACGAACGAATGAATGAATAGATGGGCGTGTGAATGAAGATGCAGATGACACGGGAGTACGGTGATCCTGACAGAATCACCTGCAGTGTTACTGTGAACGTTGGAAATTGAAACGAAATATTAGTAAGACGAGGATCATTCCAAAAATTTTACTATGATAATCAATTAGTTGACACAGTCTGGAATTATAAGTCCTTGGGAGTCCTTTTTAATTACAACAATTCAAATAAGGAGGCAATTAAGGAGCGTTGCAAACTTGCGAATAGCGCTGTGTTTTCCCTCTGAAGAAAATTCCGAATAGATCAATTGCCACTGGAAGTCCAGATTGATTTGTTTGATAAATGTGTCCAACCAGTGGTGTTGTATGGATGTGAAGTTTGATAAATGTGTCCAACCAATGATGTATGGATGTGAAGTTTGGGATTTCGAAAAAAAGTTTTGCCCTGTAACACATTACAGTTACATTTTCTAAAAATGTTTCTGGGTGTGAAAAACTCCAACCCAATCGTGCACTGTCCTTGGTGAATTGGGTTGTTTTTCAAAAGATACTGAACTAAAAGTTAGAACACTGCTTTTGGGAAAATCTTTTCTTTGAGTCTGTCAGTGAATCTTAGAAGATATCAGTTTTACTGTTTGAACTGTATAATCATCCACAAGTTTGATTCTGGGCAGTTCAGACTATCCTGGCTCCAGTGTGTTCATTCTCTTTTAAACGACATTGGTATCTGTTTCATTTGGATACTGTAACCCTGTGTGTTCATTCAATCAATCCAAGGGTATCACAAAGAAAAGATTACAAGATCAGATCAGTGTGTCCAGACATGCAGAACCTATTTTTAGATAACAGTGGTGTGTGCTAAACCATGCACGTTCAAGAAGAATCATTCCTTAGGAAAATACTAGTTATTCTTACCACGTTCTCTCAAACTGCCCATGACTGAATTCAGATTTTCGAATCATAAACTCCCCACTCAACGGGATAGACTGGAGAGGAAAGGTGTACACTTTGTGATGTAAATGACATCAATGATGAATTCCGTTGTGTATTCAACTGTTCAGTCCCAGTCGTTAAAAACTGCAGGTTGGTAACAGTCAATAGATATTTCCAGCACCATCCATGTGCCCTAGAATTTACAAGCCTCGTGAATTTCGTAAATCCAAACTTATCAGACTTGTAAAATTTTTCCATGTCATACTGAATTTATTTCCATGAATAATGTTTAAATCTAGAGGCTGATTTTGTTGACCACACTTCACTGCATCATTCTCAAATGTCTCGTTGTGTACTACTTTACTTCCTGTATGTCTGCTGCATAGGTGGTTATATTTTCTGTGTTTAAACGAATGGAACTGTAGTGCACTGATTTCCATTACATGTTACTTATATGTTTTGTCTTCGTTAACCCCCCCCCCCCAATCCCCCTCCACTCCCTGGGGCCACAGCTTAAATACAAACTGCTCGAACTGTTCAGTTCTCATCCTTTTTGTTTTTATTTTCACAATGCAGAATTTTAATTCTTTCTTCATCTCCACCTCCCTGCCCCTTGCAGATGTTATGCGTCCATATCTCTCTCTCTCTCTCTCTCCCCCTCTATCTATCTCCGTGTCCACCCCCCTCTCCGTGTCTCTCTCTCTCAGTCTCTGTCTCTCCCTCTTTGTCTCTCTCTCTCTGTCTCTCTCTCCCTCTCTCTCTGTCTGTCTGTGCATACATGTATGTGTGTATGCATGTATGTATGTATGTAAGCAAAAAGTGTATATGTTTGTGTATGTATGCATGTAGTGTGTATGTAGTATGTTTATATGTATGTATGTATGTATGTATGCATATATGCGGCGTACGTGTGTGTGCGTGTGGTGTGTGTGTGTGTGTGTGTGTGTGTGTGTGTGTGTGCACGTGCTCGTGTCTACATGTATGTGTGTGTACGTGAGTACGGCTATGTGTGTGTATGTCAGTGCCTAATTGTTACTACTACTACTACTGCGACTACAGCTGCTGATGTTGCTGCTGCTATGATTGCTGGCACAACTACTACAGATAACATTTACAGAATATAAAGGCAGGAAGAAAAAGAAAACGAAGGGAAAATCTAGAGAATAGTGAAAAGAGAGGAGAGTGAGGGAGAAAAATGTTGGACAGACACAGACAGCGAAGTATATTCACAGAGAGAGAGAGAGAGAGAGAGAGAGAGAGAGAGAGAGAGAGATGTAGATGTAGATGTTTTATTCATATAGGCCATAGCCCCTTAGAAGGGGGTACACATGGAATTGACATTAAGTCGCATATTACTACAAAGAAAAATTACGTTACATAAGCATTGCGTTGTTTAAAAGCTCTATGCATATATAAAGCAAAATGTTGTACAATAGTTTCGTTCGTAGACGACAATAACAAAATTAGTTTAAATAAACAAGGCTGTCTATAAAATTTGAGTGGAATTAATCGTTCTCTAATATTTCTCAATGCTGGACAACTAAGCACAAAATGGACCTCATCTTCAGTTGATTCTTTGCATAATGGGCATAACAAATTACAAATGTTTGACTGCCTATAACGATACTGATGAGTAAAAATATCAGAGACACCGAACCTAAATTTCGTCATTAAATACTTCAAACCTCTAGCAATATGCATACGCATATAAATTGGAACATTATGCAAATTATTTATCATTCTGTATAGCTTAAATCTGTCACTGTCCTGGATATGAGAATTCCAACTTTGCCATCTGCAATCAACCAATCTTTCGCGGAACACACGAATAAAAACATTTATATCTTCAACACCTTGATTTAGCCATACAAAACCAAAACCGTACTCATATAATTTCTTTCTAACATTTGAAACCCAATTTCTTCTACCCTTATTATCTAAGTCTAACAACATTTTGTATGCTTTATATGGCAATCTGTGTTCATCCATTTGTGTTAACTTAAGCCAGTACTTAATACATTTAACAGTAGAGAGCAACGATACTGGGTATCTGTCAGTCTCACCATAGACGAGATCATTTGGTGTCTGAAGGGAGACCCCTAAAAATTTTTCAAAGCATATAGATGAATTTTTTCACAGTGTATAGCAGCAGAGTCAAGACCCCATAATTCTGCCCCGTACTGTATCATAGGCTGGATCTGAGAATCAAATATTTTTAGGAATAATTTCAGAGATTCATTTTGTACTAATGACAATTTCTTCATGACATATAACAATGCATTTTTTGCTCTACTTGCAAGGTTTTTACATGCAAATGTAAAACTCAAACGTGTAGAAAAATAAATACCTAAATATTTGTATACATTCACAATAGGCATTATAGTTCCGTTATAGGTCCATCTTTCTCTTACAGACAAATAACCTCCCTTTCTAAATACAATTATATTACTTTTACCCATATTCACTTTTAGTTGCAAAGCAGCAGCGGCTCGTTGTAGACTATTCAACTGACTTTGTAACCCTATTACTGTTTCTGATATTAATACTACATCATCAGCTAAAAGAAGAATGAAAATTTCCAAAACATCGCCTATGAATGTTGCACCGTGTCTTCCATTTTTAATTACTTCCTCTGTCAATTCATTAACAAATAAAGAAAACAAAACTGGACTACAAATATCACCCTGTTTAACGATTTTGACAACGAGTCGCACTGTGTTGTGCTCTGTCAAACTTACCCACTCTCCGTGGATTCTAAGTTTTGTACGACACGAAAATTGTACACATACTTTGGGACGTGTCATGCCATCTGCTGCTGTAGATTTCAGGGCAGTATGTGGCTGTTTTCTGTCAGTATTTCTGGCGTTCATGTACAAAAGGGCCAGGCAGAAAATAGCCATGCGAGTCGTCATGCTCAAGTTAAAGCGCAGAGTGGACGGTGCTGTGGCAGGTTTGCTCCTGTCGTACTTTTTCTGGGGGAGTCTTCTCCTCCGGTGCGGCGATGTGGAGAGTAACCCTGGACCCAACCCTCGTGACAGCATGAGACAGACTCGTCTGGCCAGTGGGACCAGTAGTAGCAGAGCCAGCCTGGAGAGACCAGTCGACCCTCAAGGAGCCGCCGCCAACCAGCATGCAAAGGAGCCCACCATGTCTGACCTCATGACCATGATGCAGTCCATTACAACATCGATGGCCTCCATGAGAACATCGGTGGACACCAAGCTGGAGGAGGTCAAGCAGGAGGAGATACACGTCCTTCGTGAGAGAGAGAGAGAGAGAGAGAGAGAGAGAGAGAGAGAGAGAGAGAGAGAGAGAGAGTCTCAGGCAGACAGAAAAGAAGAGCAATGAAATGGAAGACCAACAGACGATCACAATGATCAGACCGCCTGAACGAATCATTCATTGCTGTAAACCTCCACGGTTACCCACTTGTATTCCCCACTTCCTGTTCTAACTTCTACGACGGAAGATTATTGGGGAAGACAGGCAGTGTGCAGACAGACAGAAAAACAAAGCAAAAAGAAAAAAAAAAAAGATTTACAAGGACGATCACAAGAATCATCACGCCGAAGCATTCAATCATCCCTGCAAATCTCTATGGTTTGCTCACTTTGTTTTTCCTTTCCCACCGCTTCCTGCTCTGAGCTACGACGACGGAGGATCATTGACAGAGAACCAAACACCTCCAGCTCCACCCCACCCCCCAATCCCCTCGCCTCTTCCTCCCACCCCCCAGACTCCCCAGCACTGTCTGGCCTTGTCAGACATAACAGGCTGAAGTATGTGACCCCTGACACTGGCTCGTTAGCAACTTACTGCCGCCCTCGTCTGGCTGCTTGTTTATGAAACAGGGGGCACCTGGGGGCACGGGAAGGGGGGAGGTTTGGGGGGGGGGGTCATTTTCCAGGCTCACAGCTGAAATGTTTGGAGGGAGTTTGGTTCTATGTTGTAAAGTATCTGACTTTAAAGTTTGTTTTCCGTGAATCTGAATAAGGATGGGGTGGGTGGGGGTGGGTAGGGTAGGTGGGGCAGTAGGAAGGGAACACAAGGATAGGTCTGGATTGCTGGTCAGGCTGAGGGTGGGATGACGGGATGAGGGGGAGGGGGGTGCAGGGGGGGGGGGCGTGAAGAAATGAAAGAAGAAAGTGGCCGAAACAAAAACTCTCCCTTTTCTTTTTCAGTATTGTACAGCATCTTTTCCTAAGCCAGAACAGCAGCTACATCAGACTGTCTGTCTGCCGATGGGACACAAAACACGATGTCACAGAGCAGGGAGGTGTACAGGCCAGACATACCCACCCGTCCTATTGTCCACTGGACAAGTGGAAACGCTCTCCCCACGTTTCTGCTGGTCAACCAAAAAATGTGACTGTGACCTAAGAGATGAAGGTGAGCTACAGATCAGACCAGTCGCTCTTCCTCCACACCCTTGTCACTTTAACACCGTTTACACAGTCTGCTGGGATTCACTGCTCCGTGCCGGTAGTTACTTTTAATATCAGCAGTCTGTACGTTGGGGGCGGGGCTGGGGCTGGTGGGGGTCAAAATAAAAATTTGGATGGACAAGTACAGGTAGAATTTTTAATCTACTTTTACCCAGATAAACTAAGATGTAAAGAGAAATAAATGTTCATTTCAAATTCCATCCTCCATCTACTCAGTTTCCCTCAGCTCACCCTTCAACACCCCCCCCCCCCCACCTCCCTCCTAACACTTAAATATCAAAATCGATACTCTGACAAAATGTCTACAGTCACCAGTGTGTGTGACGGGACATTAAACAAAATCAATCACCATCATGATCATCATCGTCATCATGATCATCGTCGTCATCTTCATCGTCATCATCATCATCGTCGTCGTCATCATCATCATCGTCGTTATCTTCATCATCATCATCATCTAACCCTGTAAAGGAGAGAGATGTGTAAAAAAAAAAAAAAAAAAAAAAACAAAAAAAACCACACCAAACCCCCCCCCCCCCCAAAAAAAAAAAAAACCCGCAAGAAATGACGTTCAATCAGTACATCCAGTGGGGGCACATTAAAATGTTTCATATTTCATGTAACTAATACAAATATGAATAGCAACTGGTATTGTACTCACAATCATTTACAATGGCCACATACCAACTGATGCGCTGGAGGGACTGGTTAGGACATACATGAGACAAACAAGTGGAGGGAGAGAAGAAAAGAAGAAAAAAGTAGCATACAAGAGATACAGCATTGTACAACGTATACATACCAGAATGAGTGGGTATTTTTCCCAAACGCAAAGTTGGACAAATTCACTGTATTTATATAAAAGGTATCACGGTGGCTTCGGAAGTGACCCAAGTATAAGGTGCTGCTATTGAGCATTATCCAGCAAGCTACAGTGTTTCCTCTATATGTCCGAGTTTCTCTCTCTCTCTCTCTCTGAAAGCCCATCAGTGCTTATCTGTCATCACATGAAATAAATAATTCATTCTGTCTTCATTCTCTGTGTGGATGTGTGTGGATGCATGTGCGTGTGAGTGTCACGTGTATGCGCACGTGGCGGGCGCGTGCTTGCGTGCGTGCATGCTTGTGTGTATGTATTCTTGGAAGAGGCCAGATATACTCTAGTCATTTCTCAAAAATTACTACAACTCAGCTTAATCAGATAAAAAACAACAACAACAACAACAAAAAAAAAAAACATTGATAGAACTGACACTAACCGAACATTTTAAGGCTTGACTGTCCTCTTTTTAGCCCCATTTGGTCGACTCAAGTCATCTTTAGCACCCAGCCGATACCAAGGGTCAATTCACAGCTGCATGGGAAGAAATATCAGCTGCGCAAGCTTTGAGCACCACAAGATGGCTTCAGCCACAGGCAGTTGTTACCGTGCTTCGTTAGAGGAAAATCTGAACAGGTTTATGACCGTGATGATAATCCACAATATGCGGGTATGTGCCTGTGTGAGTGCGTGTAAGCATGACCACTTGTGCGCATATGTCGGTGAGTGTGAGCGTGTCTGCAAGTGTTGACTGAGTTGGTGAGTGTGTGAGTGCGTGTGGTGCGTGGAGCGTGGCGCGTGCGTCGGGAGGTTCGTGGAGGGCGTGTGGGATGTGTTGATAAAGGAGGGGGTGGATGTTTGACTGAGTGGTTTAACTGTCCACAACTGTATTTACGGACTATCCACCCCCACCACCCATCCCGGGACCCCTCCCTCAATTTATATAATAATTAATATTAATATTCATTATTATTATATTTATATTGCGCTGAATCTTGTGCATAGACAAATTAAAGCGCTTCCGAACCAGTCATTCACACGCACGCCGCAAACTCAAAAACTGGAAAAACTGAAGACCAGGCAGAGGCAGGGAAGGGAGGCTATTTTGGGAAGAGGTGGGTTTTAAGACCAGACTTGAGAGAGCTGAGTGCGGAGACCTGACGAAGAGAAAGAGGAAGTTCATTCCAATTGCAAGGTCCAGAGACAGAGAAAGAACGGCGGCCAACAGTGGAGTGCTTGAATCTGGGTATGCGTAAACAGAGTGGACCCGAAGCCGATCGAAGAGAGCGAGATGAAGTGTAGAGGTGAAGGCAGCCACGGAGATAGGAAGGGGTAGATTTGTGAATTCACTGATTTATAACATAGAGTGCTGATCTTGTACTTTTTTCTGTGTGAGACAGTTAGCCAGTGAAGATGTTAGAAAAGAGGAGTGATGTGCTCAGATCTTTTCTTTCTGAAGACGAGTCGGGCAGCAGAGTTTTACTGATATGCGCTGAAGGGACTGAATGGATGAAGCAGGCAAACCAGACAATAGAGAGTTACAGTAGTCAAGGCGAGAGAGAATGAGAGAAACGACAAATCTAGATATACTTTTTTTGTACGGAATTAGTCAACTTGAATCGTAAAATCAAATAAGAAACTCAATAAGTCTCCAAATCAATGTGTGAAATGTGTATGTGTGTGCACTTGTGTTGGCGGGTGTGTAGGCAATTGTAAGTATATGTGTGTGGGCATGAAAGAGAGAGGTGAACAGAGAGTGAGAAAGACACACAGATACAGAGGAAGACAGAGAGAAAGACACACAGATACAGAGGAAGACATAGAGAGAAAGACACACAGATACAGAGGAAGACAGAAAGACACACAGATACAGAGGAAGACATAGAGAGAAAGACACACAGATACAGAGGAAGACAGAGAGAGAAAGACACACAGATACAGAGGAAGACATAGAGAGAAAGACACACAGATACAGAGGAAGACAGAAAGACACACAGATACATAGGAAGACAGAGAGAGAAAGTCACACAGATACAGAGGAAGACAGAGAGAGAAAAAGAGACCCGCAGACAGATAGTCAGAGGAACCGAGAGGCAAAAACAAGACCACACAAAAACAGATGGGTTTTTTTTTCAGTCAGTTCCTTTCTTCTTCGGTTTACTCACCCCCTGTGTGACCCCTTAATCCCAAATCATCCTTTTTCTCCCCCCCCCCCCCCCCCCCCCACTTTCTTCATCCTTATTCCAGCCCACCGAAACAAGCTTAAAGTCTGATATTCTTTATGGCACAGAACACGAACTCTCCCTCTAAATCCCTGAGCTATAAACCTGCAAAAGAACGCCCCACCCCCACCCCCCCTCCCCGTTACATAAACAAGCAGACGGGTCCTGCAGTAAGTTGCTAATGAGCCAAGGTCAGGGGTCACATACTTCAGCCTGTTAGTTCTGACAAGGCTGTAATAGTGTGCTGGGGGAGTCTGGGTGCTGGAAGGACGGTGTGTGTGTGGGCGGAGGGGGCAGGAGGGGGCGGGGGGGGGGATAGAAAACGAAAGGAACACCCCCCTCCCGCTCCCACCTTACTCCCCTCCCTGTGGTTCTCTCTTTCAGTGATGTTCCGTGGCGGGAGCCAAGAGCAGGAAGTGGAGGCAGGAAAAATACAAGTGGTTAAGCAGTGGAGGTTTACAAGGAAGAGGGAACCGCTTCTGCGTCCTAATTCTTATGATCGTCTCTGTATTATTATCTTTTTTGTTGTTGTTGTTGTTGTTGCTGTTGTATATCTTTTTTTTTCTGTTTGTGTACCTGTCTATCCATCTGTTCTCCTGCTTCCGTCATAGTCTTCTCATTTTCTCTACTGACTTCTTCAATTCTTGTTTGGCTTATTTCTTGTCTCATCTGCCTTCCATTTCATTCTTTTTCTTCTCTCTCTCTTCTCTCTCTCGCGCGCGCGCGCGCGCACGCTCGCTCTTTCAAATCTTCTCCGTTTCTAAAATTTTCTCTTTCGTTTCATTCGGTCTTGCATAATACTCTTTGACATAATCGTAGCTCCCAAGTGTTTGTTTTGTTGTTGGTAAAATGAAAGTTTGCTTGCTAAGTGAAGGAGTCATCAGACGAGGCAGGTTTATCTTTCTTTTCGTGTTGCAGGCCCCGCTTCCATCCCACCCCCTGCCTCTCACACCCACCCCCTGCCTCTCACACCCACCCCCTACCTCTCACACCCACCCCCTACCTCTCACACCCACCCCTACCTCTCACACCCACCCCTACCTCTCACACCCACCCCCTGCCTCTCACACCCACCCCCTACCTCTCACACCTCTCACACCCACCCCCTGCCTCTCACACCCACCCCTACCTCTCACACCCACCCCCTGCCTCACACCCACTCCCTGCCTCTCACACCCACCCCCTGCCTCTCACCCCCACCCCCTACCTCTCACACCCACCCCCTACCTCTCACACCCACCCCTACCTCTCACAACTCTCACACCCACCCCCTGCCTCTCACACCCACCCCCTGCCTCTCACACCCACCCCTACCTCTCACACCCACCCCTACCTCTCACACCCACCCTACCTCTCACACCCACCCCTACCTCTCACACCTCTCACACCCACCCCTACCTCTCACACCCACCCTACCTCTCACACCCACCCCCACCCCTCACACCCACCCCTACCTCTCACACCCACCCCTACCTCTCACACCCACCCCTACCTCTCACACCTCTCAGACCCACCCCTACCTCTCACACCTCTCTCACCCACCCCCCACCGCTCTCACCCACCCTGCCTCTCACACCTCTCACACCCACCCCCTACCTCTCACACCCACCCCTACCTCTCACACCCACCTCCTGCCTCTCACACCCACCTCCTGCCTCTCACACCCACCCCTACCTCTCACACCCACCCCCTACCTCTCACACCCACCCCTACCTCTCACACCCACCCCCTGCCTCTCACACCCACCCCCTACCTCTCACACCCACCCCCTACCTCTCACACCCACCCCCTGCCTCTCACACCCACCCCTACCTCTCACACCCACCCCTACCTCTCACACTCTCACACCCACCCTACCTCTCACACCCACCCGCTACCTCTCACACCCACCCCCCTGCCTCTCACACCCACCCCTACCTCTCACACCCACCCCCTACCTCTCACACCCACCCCCTACCTCTCACACCCACCCCTACCTCTCACACCTCTCACACCCACCCCTACCTCTCACACCCACCCCCTACCTCTCACACCCACCCCCTACCTCTCACACCCACCCCCACCCCTCACACCCACCCCCTACCTCTCACACCCACCCCTACCTCTCACACCCACCTCCTGCCTCTCACACCTCTCAGACCCACCCCTACCTCTCACACCTCTCTCACCCACCCCCCACCTCTCTCACCCACCCCCTACCTCTCACACCCACCCCCTGCCTCTCACACCCACCCCTACCTCTCACACCCACCCCCTGCCTCTCACACCCACCCCCTACCACTCACACCCACCCCTACCTCTCACACCCACCCCTACCTCTCACACCCACCCCTACCTCTCACACCCACCCCCTGCCTCTCACACCCACCCCTACCTCTCACACCCACCCCCTACCTCTCACACCCACCCCCTACCTCTCACACCCACCCTCTACCTCTCACACCCACCCCCTACCTCTCACACCCACCCTCTACCTCTCACACCCACCCCCTGCCTCTAACACCCACCCCCTACCTCTCACACCCACCCCTACCTCTCACACCTCTCACACCCACCCCCTACCTCTCACACCCACCCCTACCTCTCACACCCACCCCTACCTCTCACACCCACCCCCTGCCTCTCACACCCACCCCCTACCTCTCACACCCACCCTCTACCTCTCACACCCACCCCCTACCTCTCACACCCACCCCCTACCTCTCACACCCACCCCCTACCTCTCACACCCACCCCCTACCTCTCACACCCACCCCCTACCTCTCACACCCACCCCCTACCTCTCACCCTCTCACACCCACCCCCTACCTCTCACACCCACCCCCTACCTCTCACACCCACCCCTGCCTCTCACACCTTCTCACACCCACCCCATACCTTTCACACCCACCCCCTGCCTCTCACACCCACCCCCTACCTCTCACACCCACCCCCTGCCTCTCACACCCACCCCTGTCTCTCACACCCACCCCCATACCTTTCACACCCACCCCCTGCCTCTCACACCCACCCCTCTCTCTTCTCTCTTTTCCCTTTTCCCCATGTCTTCCTGTTGTTTCTTTTCTTTCGACCTTGACGTTGTTTTTGCGAACGCTATTACTGATCGTGGGTTGTTTGTTTGTTTGTGTGAGAGAGAGACGGAGAGAGAGAGAGAGAGAGTATGTGTGAATGTGAGAGAGAGAGAGTGTGTGTTAGAGAGTGAGTGAGTGAGAGAGAGTGTGTGTGAGAGAGAGAGAGAGAGTGTGTGTGTGTGTGTGTGTGTGTGTGTGTGTGTGTGTGTGTGTGTGTTTCACGCCCTCCTCTCTCCAGTCCCACCCTGATCCTCTGTCGCTCGGTCTACTGAGACCTTTTTGATTCTTATTCACCGTAGTTAATTCACCCGGTATAAAGCAACACGCCATGCAGCAAAGCATCTGTGTTAAAAGACAGAATGGACAAAGCACGTTCCTTCCGTCTGATCGTCTCAGGTCAGATTAACGATCATGGCCGGGGTTTACTCCGCTCGCACTAGGATCTACAGCTAGTCGATCTGTGACAGTGCGAGAAGACAACTGCACGTGACCAACTGTCTGCACTGTCGGGCAGATTAGCATTCTTTCTTTTCTTTATCTTGTTGTTCTCTTTCAAAACAATCAACTGAGAAACAATCAACTGAAGGATATTCCCTCATCCCCTCTAGTTCTTGGACTCAATATGCGATCGCGCGCGTTTGTGAATGAACGTCGATGTTCTTGTCTGTGGGTTTAGGGAATATTTTGACGCCTTTTCAATCTAGAATAGGAGAGGAAAGAAAGAAAAGAAAATTAATATGAACAGAGTTTTGTTTTAAGAATTATATATGAATATTCAACATACATGTATAGTCTAAATATACACGAATATACAATCTCTCTCTCTCTCTCTCTCTCTCTCTATATATATATATATATATACATGTACGTGTGTGTGTGTGTGTGTGATTGTTTTTAAATGTGTGTGGGGCGGGTGAGGGGGGGGGTGTATGCGCGTGCGTGCGTTTATGTGTGTGTGTGTGATTATTTTTGTTTCAGTTTGTGTGTGTCGTTGTCAGTGTGTCTGTGTTTGTGTGCGCATATCCATGTCTTTCTATCACTAGTCTGTGTGTGTGTGTGTGTGTGTGTGTGTGTGTGTGTGTGTGTGTGTGTGTGTGTGTGTGTGTGTGTGTGTGTGTGTGTGTGTGTGAGTGTCTGTGTGTGTGTGTGAGTGTGTGTGTGTGTGTGTGTGTGTGTGAGTGTGTGTGTGTGTGTGTGTGTGTGTGTGTGATTGTTTTTAAATGTGTGTGTGGGGCGGGTGAGGGGGGGGGGGGGGTGTATGCGCGTGCGTGCGTTTATGTGTGTGTGTGATTATTTTTGTTTCAGTTTGTGTGTGTCGTTGTCAGTGTGTCTGTGTTTGTGTGCGCATATCCATGTCTTTCTATCACTAGTCTGTGTGTGTGTGTGTGTGTGTGTGTGTGTGTGTGTGTGATCTTGTTTCCTGGTGAGCTCATTTTTAGCTTCAATTACTTTTGGGTGTGGTTCCCCCCCACCCTCTCCCTCCCCCCTCCCCCCTTTCTCTCTCTCTCTGTCTGTCATTTTGGATTTTTCCACTTTCCCCCAGGCAATCGCACGCAAGACACTTCAATACATCATTTCCGTATGCACAAAAATGAAACTTATCAACGAGTTTTCTGTGCATCAAATTAACATTTTATTGGCATCACTCTCAAACGTGTGAGAGAATGACAACTGGAATGCTGGGGCTGAGTGGCTATTTAAAACTAAAGACATGGGAGCGAAGTGTGTGTGTGTGTGTGTGTGTGTGTGTGTGTGTGTGCGTGCGTGCGTGTGTGTGTATGTGTACGTGTGTGTGTGTGAGTGTGTGCGTGCGTGCGTGCGTGCGTGTGTGTGAGTGTGTGTATGCGTGCGTGCGTGCGTGTGAGTGTGTGTTTGTGTGATTCCTGCTGCGTAAAAAAATAGTTCTTTAAACAAATCTGTTTCTGTAAACAGTCCTTTTTGTTTCAGATTGTACCTATCGCTATTCACACATTTCAACAGCTTTCTAGGTGACTAACTGAACAGGGGGCTGGAATAAGTGGTGGGAGAGGTAGTGGTAGTTATGGAGGTAAGGCAGTGGAGGGTGTATCAGGGAGAGGTAGTGGTAGTTATGGAGGTAAGGCAGTGGGTGTATCGGGGAGAGGTAGTGGTAGTTATGGAGGTAAGGCAGTGGGTGTATTAGGGAGAGGTAGTGGTAGTTATGGAGGTAAGGCAGTGGGTGTATTAGGGAGAGGTAGTGGTAGTTATGGAGGTAAGGCAGTGGGTGTATCAGGGAGAGGTAGTGGTAGTTATGGAGGTAAGGCAGTGGGTGTGTGGAGGAGAGGTAGTGGTAGTTATGGAGGTAAGGCAGTGGGTGTATCGGGGAGAGGTAGTGGTAGTTATGGAGGTAAGTCAGTGGGTGTATTAGGGAGAGGTAGTGGCAGTTATGGAGGTAAGGCAGTGGGTGTACTACGGAGAGGTAGTTTAGTTATGGAGGTAAGTCAGTGGGTGTACTACGGAGAGGTAGTGGTAGTTATGGAGGTAAGGCAGTGGGTGTACTACGGAGAGGTAGTTTAGTTATGGAGGTAAGGCAGTGGGTGTATTAGGGAGAGGTAGTGGTAGTTATGGAGGTAAGGCAGTGGGTGTATTAGGGAGAGGTAGTGGTAGTTATGGAGGTAAGGCAGTGGGTGTGTGGAGGAGAGGTAGTGGTAGTTATGGAGGTAAGGCAGTGGGTGTGTGGAGGAGAGGTAGTGGTAGTTATGGAGGTAAGGCAGTGGGTGTATTAGGGAGAGGTAGTGGTAGTTATGGAGGTAAGGCAGTGGTGGGTGTGTCGGGGAGAGGAGGGCGGCGTGAGAAGAAGGAAGGACCTGAAGTGATCATGAACAATCAGAACGCACGTCCGCAACGCTCAAACGATCAAAGACACAGAGAGAGAGAGAGAGAGAGAGAGAGAGAGAGAGAGAGAGAGAGAATCACACACACACACACACACACACGCACACACACCGCCAACAACACCACGACTCTGACGCAGGTTCCGGACTATCAGCAAAAGGGAATTTCGCCAAGTGCCGCCCCCCCCCCCCCCCCTCCCTAAAAAATAAAAATTCCCAGAGACCTAATCGCTACCTGACAGATCCCTTTGATGTGGTAAGACCCATCCCCCCGCCACCACCCCCACCCCGACAACCACTCATGTATGTCAGGATTTAAGATAACAAGGTGTGGTGCGGATCTTTTTAATGTGGGGTTTGTTTTCAGCGGGCGGAGAGCGGCGACCTGCAATGTTTGCACTCCTTAAAATGCCAGGCGGGACTCCCCACCTTGCCGATGGCGAAACGCGTGGGGCAAGGGAAGGAGGGAAAAGGAGGGACAACGCTTTTTTTTTTACATTCCTTTTTCTTCTTCTTTTTCAAGAAAACAATTCGATTCGCAGTAGTTTGGAGGAGTGGTTTTGCTTTCAGGTTTTCCTCTGTGTGTGTGTGTGTGTGTGTGTGTGTGTGTGTGTGTGTGTTTGTGTGCATGATTGTGCGTGCGTGCATGTGTGAGTAGGTGTGTGCGTGCGTATATGTTTGTGTGGGTATGTGTCTTTTCGTGTGTGTGTGTGTGTGTGTGTGTGTGCCTTTGATCGTCGGCAATATGTATCTGTGTCTCTGGCAGTTTGTCTTCGTGTTTGTGTGTTGCATTCTCACTTAGTGATAGAACTGACGTCAAGTGTCAGTATTGTTCTTCCAACAGTGTATTATGGTAAACTCTCGGTCGTTAAAGTTTTACATCCTCTTTAATCTGCTTTTTGTTGTTATTGTTGTTGTTGTTGATCTGCCGCAGGCTTTATAGTATGCTATTCCTTCACCTGTAAAATGTAAAATGGCCTTTCATCAACTAGAATATGCAGCCCGGTGTTCTGGGTAATTTAGTTCTATTTTCAGCAAACAACCATCTCGTCCAGAACACTTCTCTCTCTCTCTGTCTGTCTGTCTCACTCCTTCTCGCATTCAGCCCCCCGGCCCCCTCTCTTCACTGAACCGTAGTAAGTCAATCATACTTCTGACTGACTAACAGGGGTGGTTATCGGTGTCGTTCTTTCCCCCAATCTTGATAATATGTGCAGGTGCGAATTGGTAAAGCATGCTACTTTCTCGTTGTATATCATTAACTATGGACGCAATGGGGGTGAGGGGTGTTCATCAAAGTTCTTGATTTCAGCGTGATCTATTGCCATAGCAGAAGTTCATGGTTCACATTTTATGTCCCTACATTTTTATTCCTTTCTTTTTTGTTTCTTCTTTAAAAAAAAAAATTGTTTATACAATGGCAGCAATACTCATATGCCTAGAACAGTCGAATGAGAGAGAGAGAGAGAGAGAGAGAAGAGGGGGTGGAGTGGGGGGAAAAGAATGAGTTGAGAAAGGGGGCAGACAGAGACAGAGAAGAGAGATAATTGCAAGGGGCAAGCGCGTGCGCGTGTGTGTGTGTGCGCGTGCGTGCACACACACATATATATATATATATATAGAGAGAGAGAGAGAGAGAGAGAATATTCATATGTGTGTGTGTGTAGCCATGTTAACCCGAGAGGTATAGTATAAAGGGGGCGGTACAAAAGAATTTCCTATTTACAGAATTAAAGAGTATGAAGGTGAAAGGATAGAAAAGATCAGTGCACAGGACAAAGACATATAGAGGCCAGTCACAAAGGGTTTTTCTATTGTTTTATTACAATATTAAGAGAAGAAGAAATGATAGAAGATGAGAAGATAGTGCCTGAAAACACACAAACAAATGTCATTAAGTACAACATGTCTGCAATGCAAGTGGATAGTAAGCACATTATATATTACCATGGAAAGACTACCACTTGGTTTGGGATAAGCAACAACATAACACATATGTGTGAAGGCCAAACACTGACATCATATGACACTTCCAACACATTTAAATAGTGTTTGAAGGTAAGCTGATTTAGTGAAAGTTCACAGGCAGTACAGATTATGTAAAGCTGATACTGAGTCAGTGATTCAATTGAGTCAGTTATCATGTAGCATTATACTGGAGTAAGCCATATAGGAGAGAGCGTGACAGCTAAACTGCAATTAACAGACTGTGATACATATCAGATGGTTTTAACCAATAACTGGTGTTAATCCAATATCATCTTGTAATCATCATTGCAGAGTATTACACTCACATTATAAAAAGAAGTGCACAATTACTGTGAAGCTGTTGTACTGAGCACTGATATCAGCATGTAAAATGATACATGAATAACTGAAAAGATAATAGAATCAGTGGCTTTGATATCAAACACTGGTAAACTGGGAAACCAAATAATAGTCAGTGTTCAATACAATGATTGGAAGAACTATCATGGCTTAACTAAGTGGCTTCAGCTAGCATATGAACTCACACAAGTTATCCAGTAGCGTCAAACATAAGCACAGTAAACATGGCCTGTGTTCAACATTTCAATCTCCTCCCCTGAAAGCTGGGTAAGTAAAACCTAACCTTCATCAGTGTGAGCAAAGACGGAAAGTTTTCTGCATCAAGAATCTACGCCAATCACTTATGACGTTCAAATAACTAAACAGTTTCAGTCATAGCAACACCATGATAACTTACGTCAAACAATGATAATACCTATGGCTGAATAACAACGCAATTCTTCTGACAACTAAAGACAGTATCAACATACTCATCTAAACACAAGCAATATGTTGGACAATTTACAAATCATCAACACATTTTAAACGGGAGTACTTACAGCAGAATGTTAGGTAGCCAACTGTGTGCAGCACTGATGTGTTCGAAAGCAATGCTATATGAAGACTGACCAGCCAGGAGCCTAACAGCTTTTGATTCAAAATTTGAATCGCATCATGCTACACCAGTTACCTCAGCATGTCAATGGCTGTACACCATCGTTGTAGTAAAACTGGCATCCGCTTTACGGCATGTGCTTTGAGTTGAACTATGGTTATAGCCAGATGAGCACTTGCCTATATATAGATATCTATATCTATATATACGAATATACACACATATGATGAATGCTAAAACAAACACAAAAAACAGATAACATTCTGTCATGCAGACAGATGGAGACCTTTTATAAAGTTTTGTCAATTTCATACAATTGTTTTCAAATTTGATAACATAGTTACGATGATTCACTTGCCATTTGCAAAATGTGTGAATATGGCTTATAATTGGTAACTGTGGCACACACACACACACACACACACACACACACACACACACACACTTTGTGCTATCTAAAACCAACGCAATCAAGGAGGAAAGTGTGGAATGACAACAAAAGACAATTAGGCAAAAAGAAAGACAGTGGAGAGAAACAGTCAGAAAAAAACAGATAACTGAAAGACAAGAAGACAGAAGGAAAACCAAGAGAGGCAAGACCTTCAAGACTCACGTGTGATAACCACTCAATCCAAGCAAAACTGGAAAGAGACACACACCTTGATGTAACCTTGACCCTTGACTTCCAAACTTACAGTACGTTTATATTCTGGATAAAAGAAACCACTACACTATGCTTATTAAAGTTGGATTAAAACCTAAGTTCTCACACGCTTCCACATTTTTTCTCCAATACGCCATATTGTGACTTTGACCTCTGACCTTATCTGTTTACACAGATATTGCTTTCACGTGTCCAATCACTGTGACAAGTTTGATAAAGATTTTGTAAAAAGAACTTTCTTACACGTAGAACATTTTCCTACAAATGTTATGTTATTTTGTTACCTTGATTTTAACCTCTGATTTTGAACTTCATTTAGGAATCATGCTCTGCCAGTGATCAGTCACATCCCAAGTTTTATCAAAATTGAAAGAAAGATATATAAATGGTCTCTTCAAAGGTTTTTTTTTTTTGTGTGTGTGTGCCATATATTGAATAATAATGATTTTGACCTTTGACCTATCATTTCGCTTGCCATATCATCACAAGCTGGATGACTTCAAAGGATATAATCATACCTACCATCCTGTGAAGTTTGGTTCTTATGCCGTCTGTAGTCGCCGAGAAAATACCAATGTCAAACATTACTGATCACGGACACTGTACACGCACACCATGTCATTAAAACTAAGACGTGAGTGAAAAAAAAAAGAATAAAGTAAAAAAAAATATATATATATATAAATAAATAAGTGGGGAAGGGGGGGGGGGGTCAAGAGAATAAAAGAAACTATCAGAATAAAAGAGAGAAAGAAAAGAAGACAACAAAAGGGAGAAATAAAACAAGCAAACAAATTCCCCGACAAACCCTTGATACTGAGAAGTGAAAAGTCACAGTGCAGAACATATATTGAAAAAGATAAGATAACAAAATATCACACACACACACACACACACACACACACACATACACACTTCTCACCACGATACAACCAATCACATCCCAAAGTGACGGAGCTCCCAATTGTAACCCTCACCCCTCCCACACAATTAAATACTTCCCTTTTTTACCGACACATGGCGCGCGCAAGTACAACATCTGACCTCGTCGAAACATCTCGATCGTGTAGTACCACGTGCATGCACGCACGCGCACGCCGCCATGTGTCGCCGCAGTCGACTGCACGCGCTTTGCTGTACTTAGCTCCCCTTTCCGAAAATAGCGGAAGGAGGGGGCGAGAGCGGAACAGAAAGTGTACACTTGAAATATGGCGTTACGGTTCTTGGTCATGCTATTTTCATCTCCACACGGCGCGATACGGGCTGAACGATTGCCAGGAGGGGTGAGGAGTTGTGTGCAAGGGGGGTGTGCGGGTGTGGGTGGGGGGAGGGGGGGAAGATGGGATGGAAGAGGACGGAAGGGAAACGACCCATTGCTAATCGGTGTTTCGATGGATAAACTTAATTCCATTGTTGGTGAATGTGCTGGGATAAGAGGAGTGGGGGAAGGGGGTGTTGGGGGGGGGGGACCTCGTCAGTGCCAGACTGATGGGAGAGGGAGAAGGGGAACGGGGTGGGTGAGGGGAGGGGAGATGAGGTGAGGTGAGGGAAGGGAGGTGTAAACGATGGGGTGTGTGTGGGGGGGGGGGGGAAGGAGGGAGAAGGGGGATAGACATGCAGGTAGACAAACCGACAGACAGACAGGCAGGCAGGCAGGCAGACTCTCTCTCGTTCGTTCGTTCGTTCGTTCTGTCTGGCTTTCTCTTCTGTCTTTACAACAGACAAATGTCATCTTTCGACCTGCTAGCGATTCCTTTTTTCTTTTCTTTTTTTTGTCACGTCATTTAAGTGATCGTTGCTTAAATAAGCATGCTGGAAAAATCGAAGCCACCGTGAATTATACACCTATACAAGGTAGCCATCGATATAACTTAAAATGTGGACACACAAACGTAGACAGACACACAGACAGGCGGACAAACAGACGCAGATAGACAGACGCGCGGATGGGCGTGTAGATATACAGATACACATTAAAAAAAAAAAAACAACAAAACCATAAATGGATTGATCACTACAAATCAGTCCAAGTTGCTAATAGCACAACGCGCTGGGAAGACTGGTAACATGTCATAACCAAAATAATCACACACACACACACACACATAAAAAAATTATATGTATGTATATGTATATATGTATATATATATATATATATATGTGTGTGTGTGTGTGTGTGTGTGTGTGTGTGTATATGTGTGTGTGTGTGTGTGTACTCTATGTGTGTGTGGGGAGAGAGAGAGAGAGAGTACACGACACACTGAGAACTCTATCGAAATCAATTCACTGACCATCAAAAATCGATTTTCAAAGTAAGTCAGAGACAGACAGAACGACAGATTGGAAGACACAGACAGACAAACAGACCCACAGATAGACAGATACATTGATGGACCGCCTAACGTTTAGACATACACCTGCCCTTCCCCTAGCCCCTACCACCTCCGTACAAACCAATGTATAGTAATAGAACTTTCCGTTAACGTCTTTTCAAATAATGTTGTATTTTAGAGAGAGAGAGAGAGAGTGTGTGTGTGTGTGTGTGCGTGCGTGCGTGTGTATGTGTGTGCGCGCGCGCGCATTCACTCCCGGGCATCACTTTTGTTGAGTGTGCCTGCGTCTGTCTAGCGTGTTCGCGTACGTGCATACCTTTCCTAAACAACCGCCTCTCAACCCCTTCCATCCCCACTTTAAACCCCCACCCCTACCCCACCCCACCACCGAAACCGTTCCTCACCCCTCTCCCTCTTTCAGGTCGCTCTCACCTTTTTTCTCACAGACACCGGCCGGCTGACGCTGTGTGGGGTAGGCGGGCAGCAAGGGCCGGGGCAGCTTGGGGGACCGGGGGGAGGAGGAGGAGGGGCGGTGGGGAGGAGGAGGAGGGGGGGCCAGGCAGGTGAGGCCCCTGTCGCACTTGCCCAGGTAGGCCAAGTCCCCGCCGCAGCTCTGCCCCTGGAGGCGGGCGCAGGCCGGGCAGCAGCCGCACACCCCCGTGGTCACCCCGCCCTTGCAGTCCAGCTGCCTGGGGTCCTGGATGGCGCAGTGGATCTGCCGGCACGGCGGACAACGCAGCTGCAGCATAGTCATCGCCTCTCTCGACCTCCCTCCTCCTCCCTCGCTGCCCCCACCACCACCACCACCACCACCTCGGCCACCGCCTCCCCCTCCTCCTCCACCACCACCACCACGATTCGCACGTGCGGCTAGCGTGCTGTGACTCGTGCCGAGCAGGGTGAGCACAAGCACGAGGACGGCGAAAGGGGGAGGCGGAGGAGGGAGGAGGGGAGAGGGGGTTCTCCTCCGCCGGTGTCTCTCCGCTGCCAGCGATCGGGTCGTCGTCCGGGATTGGAACCACCTGAGCCGTCGCATGCCTCGCAGGAGTGGGATGCCGCCTCGGCGCGCGTATGGGATATCGCGACTTCCGTTCCGACTATGATGACGAGGGTACGTGTCCGCGGTAAGCGCCAGAAACAGGAAGCGTAAGTAGCAGGTCTTGATCCACGTCCATGGCAGTTGGTTCCAGTCCTCCGACACGATAAGCGTTCGCTGAGGGAGGAGGGTGGCGGTGTAGTGGTGGTGGTGGTGGTGGTGATGATGATGATAGTGATGGTGGCGATGCCATTGTCTTGTCTTATGTTCAGTGGCTGTGCAATGCCGGGCGTCTTCTCGGGAACTGCAGAATGTGTGCGATGGGTTAAGGGTCGCTGCCAGATCTATTACTGCGGGTTTCGGCATCCTTCCGGCGGCTTGGGCTCCTCGATGTAGTTACTGAACTATACAGAGGAGGTGCACTAACTATACAGAGGAGGTGCACTAACTATACTGAGGAGGTGCACTGACTATGCTGAGGAGGTGCACTGCTCGTGCAGACTATACTGAGGAGGTGCACTGCTCGTGCAGACTATCATGCACGCTTTGCTGCTTAAACTGCCATGGCAAAAATAATCGATGGCGCGTGAAAAATCCTAAACGTGACAAAGAAATGAAGATCTTGTGATGAACACCTTAGGCCAACATACACAACAGCGTTCTTTTGTGATTAAAAAAGCGAAAGCCTCAAAACGTTTTTTGTTTTAAAATTTTTTTTTAAAGAGATTTATAGACTTGATCATCACCTGCAAAACATCTTTCAAAAGAGGATACTGTTTTTATCTCCACTGGACAACAATGATGTTCACTTATTTATTTTTAGTGCCAGATGAACGACAATTTCCCCCTATGACTGATGTGTATATTGACTGCAATATTTGTAAATCTGGCACCATTGTCAACACCTCATAATGTCGACAATCTTTAGAAGAAGAAAAATCTTTAATGGCAAACTTGATTTCTTTGTCAGTACAAAAATAACCCCAACTTGTAGCGTCTGCATTTCACGGTGATTATCTCCCCGTGTCAGGCCGAAATTCATGTGAATTTGCAGAAGTTTTAACGAGATGATTAAAACTCCGGTCGGTATTTCACCATTTCCTTACTAAAATAACTAAAAATTCTAGAAGCGCGAGTTCTGGTTTCTCTCGTTAAAGCTGACAAAGCTAGTTTGTGACGCCAGTTATCCAGTTTGGAACACGGTAGGATTTACGTGGAAGCGTCATTATTCCAATTATAAAGCTTTTGCATCACACACGATAGCACGTGAAGATGGGCGGAACAGCCCAGCGCCAGGTTTCACAGATTCCGTGCAATTTGGCATCAGCACTTTGTTCCCTGGTGTTAAGCTGATTGGAGTTTGCGTTTGCAACCACTGCACGTCACATTGTTACGGCTTTGAAGTAAATCGTCTGCTGCGTTCGAGTTGTACTGCTCACCGCAGTCTTACACCTCAGACTGTCAAAAGGTAAGATTTTTGTCACAGTGTTTTGCTTTGTTTGTTAACACCTGTTGTTGTTTTTTTTGCTTTTTGTTTTTTATCTGCTGCGAACATTTATGGTTTTTGATTTTACATTTTCTTTTTTAATCCAAGTCGGTTCGCGTTGTTTTAAAACCACGATTCAACTGTAAAACCTACTTCCAGTCAAAACGGCAGAACACATCAAAAAGAATTCTGCAAATACTGAGAAGAATTTTGGTTGAGAACTACATACAGTTGTTCACAAGGTCTCATACTTTTATGCATGAAAACAACGGTTTGGTTGTTTTTTGTTTTTGTTTTTTTCGGAAGTTTTAAAATGAAAAGAATAACAACGACGACAACAAAACAACAACATTAATTAAAACTTTTAGAACAGCATGGAATTAGCGACTTCCTCTGACGAGTTTTCTAAACCAACTGCTCAGTGGCACGTGAAACGAACTTTTGATCTCACAGACACGTTATGGACGTCTTGGTCACCTGTGTCGCGAAAACTGAAAACTGAAAATCAAATCCAAGTATCTCAGTGACTTGTTCTCAGTTAAGGAAAAAAAAAGCAAACAGATTTGATGAGAGAAAAAAAATCACTTTCGTCTTTTTCTAAGAGGAGAGTGTCTCGCTGTTTGGTAGCTGCTTGACGCAAGATCATTCAGAAGATTTTTAAGTAGGGTTTTCGCCGCCTTACCGTAGATCACTGGGGAACAATCTTTTTTTCTCACTGATAGCAAACGGAGCGAAGAAGTGAACGAGCGGTTCGACTCGAGTCGATTTGTTAGGTACAGTATCTGTCGTCTGCTGGTCCTACTCCCGCTCTGTTGAATCATGCAAATGAGCTGTGAACGGAAGCGAGGCGGCGCGTGGTGACGGCAATGCGCGCGGCTCGCACGCGCTGGTTGTGTGTGTGGTATCTGTGGGCGGAAAAAGAAAGTGGGGGTGGGGGTAAAGGGTGGGGGTGGGGGGGAAGCAGGAGGAGAAAAGAAAAGAAAAAATCACCACCAAAACTCAACAGTCCTTAGGGTACCTCACAGAGAGGACATGCATCTCTCTCTCTCTCTCTCTCTCTCTCCACACACACACACACACACACACACACACACACACACACACCCCTCTTCCCTCCTCCCTCTCTTTTATTCTTCTGATGATGATAATCTTATATGGATTGCCTTTTGCTTTCACGTATGTGTGCATACACATTTTTTTTGTAATGTAATATATCATTGATTATTAATAATCATTAATATTAACTGGTATTATAAATCTCATATAACGTCATCTGTCTTTGTCTCTCTGTCTCTCTCTATGTCTCTGTCACTCTCCCTCAAACTCTTTATTGTTCCTACAACTTTTTAAACGGCGTTATTTCTGTTACGTTTTTGTAACATGTGCATGCTTATTTTAGTTCAAAACTTTATTGCATGATCATCATCCTGACATGTCTTAATTTTCATGTACTCTCTGTCTCTCTGTCTCTGTCTATCTGTCTCGCTGTCTGTCCCATTACATATGTCTCCTCTAATTCTCCACTAACTATGTTGTGTAGTGAATGCCAAATTACCATTCATGTATCCATGATTATAATGTGCATGCTGTACTGATACGATGATTCCCCACTTTGTCTTATGTTACTGTTTCCCCGTCGAGGGCTGGACGAATAAAAACATTGTCTTGCTTACATTGTCTTGCCCTCAGAAAATAAAATATATTCAGTTCAGTCCAGTTCAGTTCAGTTCTCTGTCTGTCTGTCTCTGTCTCTGTCTCTGTCTCTCCACATTCTTTACCCTCCCCCCCCCCCCCCCCCCCCCCCCACCCCCGTCCCATGATGCACAGAAGGTTATATGTCCAAAGGGTGATGAAGGCTGTTTTCCATGAAAGCTACACATACGATCATGATTGACACTGGTTTTATTCGCGTGCTTCTACGTTATTTTCCTGGATCTTCTTGGGCAGTTAGTCCTCCTCCTCCTCCTCCTCCTGGGGATGAACAGCAGCAGATCCCCTAACTGGGCTGAGGGACAACGTCTCGGGGAGCGGGTCGCCCAGAGGACACCTGATACGCTTGGTTGGGGGCTGGCCCATGGACAGGATTTCCAAGGTCGCCAGCACCTTCTCCCCGTGGCTTCCGAACACAGCTGAACCCCTTGACTGTTGTTGCTGGCGAGAATGCTGGTCAGTGAAGGGCACAGTGCCACCTCACTGTGAAAAAGACGGACCTTACAGATCAGAATGTCAGTCGCCACTTCATTTTCTTGGGATAGATTTACTCATGTTCAGCAAAGTCACAAAACACAGGTCCACTCCAAACTCAGGTCTCACTCATGATCTCATTTCACCAACATTCAGCAGTCAAGGGGTTAATAACTGACGGACAGTCCGCGGGCAGCGCCCATTGTTTTCCTCCGTCACCAGTGTCTGCGGCCTGCACTTCTCGCCTTGTCACCGGCTGCACACTGTGCTGGGAATGGACGGCTCGGGGTCGGACATCTCCTGTAGACCAGTCAACGCCAGGAGAGTACTGGTCAACGCCAAGAGAGTACTGGTCAACGCCAGGAGAGCAAGAGAGTACTGGTCAACGCCAAGAGAGTACTGGTCAACGCCAGGAGAGTACTGGTCAACGCCAAGAGAGTACTGGTCAACGCCAGGAGAGTACTGGTCAACGCCAAGAGAGTACTGGTCAACGCCAGGAGAGTACTGGTCAACGCCAAGAGAGTACTGGTCAACGCCAAGAGAGTACTGGTCAACGCCAGGAGAGTACTGGTCAACGCCAAGAGAGTACTGGTCAACGCCAGGAGAGCAAGAGAGTACTGGTCAACGCCAAGAGAGCAAGAGAGTACTGGTCAACGCCAAGAGAGCACTGGTCAACGCCAAGAGAGTACTGGTCAACGCCAAGAGAGTACTGGTCAACGCCAGGAGAGCAAGAGAGTACTGGTCAACGCCAAGAGAGCAAGAGAGTACTGGTCAACGCCAAGAGAGTACTGGTCAACGCCAAGAGAGCAAGAGAGTACTGGTCAACGCCAAGAGAGCACTGGTCAACGCCAAGAGAGTACTGGTCAACGCCAAGTTGGCGTACTGGTCAACGCAAGGAGAGTACTGGTCAACGCCAGGAGAGTACTGGTCAACGCCAAGAGAGTACTGGTCAACGCCAAGAGAGTACTGGTCAACGCCAGGAGAGCAAGAGAGTACTGGTCAACGCCAAGAGAGTACTGGTCAACGCCAAGAGAGCAAGAGAGTACTGGTCAACGCCAAGAGAGTACTGGTCAACGCCAGGAGAGCAAGAGAGTACTGGTCAACGCCAAGAGAGTACTGGCCAACGCCAAGAGAGCAAGAGAGTACTGGTCAACGCCAAGAGAGCACTGGTCAACGCCAAGAGAGTACTGGTCAACGCCAAGTTGGCGTACTGGTCAACGCCAAGAGAGTACTGGTCAAAGCCAAGAGAGCAAGAGAGTAGTGGTCAACGCCAAGAGAGCACTGGTCAACGGCAAGAGAGTACTGGTCAACGCCAGGAGAGTACTGGTCAACGCGAAGAGAGCAAGAGAGTACTGGTCAACGCCAGGAGAGCAAGAGAGTACTGGTCAACGCCAGGAGAGTACTGGTCAACGCCAAGAGAGCAAGAGAGTGCTGGTCAACGCCAGGAGAGCAAGAGAGTACTGGTCAACGCCAGGAGAGTACTGGTCAACGCCAAGAGAGCAAGAGAGCACTGGTCAACGGCAAGAGAGCACTGGTCAACGGCAAGAGAGCACTGCTCAACGCCAAGAGAGCACTGGTCAACGCCAAGAGAGCAAGACAGTACTGGTCAACGCCAAGAGAGCAAGAGAGTACTGGTCAACGCCAGGAGAGCACTGGTCAACGTCAGGAGAGTACTGGTCAACGCCAGGAGAGTACTGGTTAACGGCAAGAGAGCACTGGTCAACGCCAAGAGAGTACTGGTCAACGCCAAGAGAGCACTGGTCAACGGCAAGAGAGCACTGGTCAACGGCAAGAGAGCACACCTTACGCCAAGAGAGCACACCTTACGCCAAGAGAGCACTGGTCAACGCCAAGAGAGCACACCTTACGCCAAGGCGGACGGTGGCTCGTGCTCCAGATGCTGTCTTACCTGGTGGTCAGCACTTTCCTTTCCAGCTCACTTGCGGCCAGTCAGGCGTTATGGGACAGGCTGTCCGATGAAGGATGATTTTCACGCGGGCTACCTCCTCTGTGAACGACAATCTGAATATCGCCTCGAACAACAGGTCATCTCACAGTGCGACTGACCACAGCTACGAAAACAACAACTGGATGCGAAAGTCGACAGACGGTTAAAACCCAGGAAACAGGCTGAGCAATGGAGTTTCTTGCTGCTCGGTCGGAGAATTTCCCGATCCTGATAAAATCTGGCCTCATCCCTGACGTCAGGGCGGTAAAAACAGCAGAGGGCTTTCCTACCTGTCAGTTAGAGCCCCACCTGGTGGAAAGTTCTGGTGCTGAAAACTTGTTCGTATTCATTCATATGGCTGTCATGATTCCACTCTTCTCGTGATATTGTCTTTTCTGTATATACTATTTATGGGGAGTATTTTATTTTCTGAGACATCATTTGTAAGCCATGGTTCGGTTGCAAAAATAACGTCAATTTTCTGGGATTTTTTTTTTTATTTTTTAATACCAGTTTTGCATAAGACGTATATCGTATTTTGATCTGCATCGATCGGCCCTGTGCCCTGCCTGGTTGCAAAGATGAGGCCGAGTTTTGGGAACGCTGAAGAAGACGAAGACGAAGAAGAAGAAGAAGAAGAAGAAGAAGAAGAAGAAGAAGAAGAAGAAGAAGAAGAAGAAGAAGAAGAAGAAGAAGATGATGATGATGATGATGACGATGATGATTAAGAGGCTGAGTTTTGGGAACGGTGAAGAAGAAGAAGAAGAAGAAGCCGAGTTTGAAGTGAAGCTACAGACACAAGTCACCGAGCTTCAAAGCAAGTACAGAAAACATTTCTTATGTCTCTGCATTCCTTAAACAGATCCCTGATGAAAACAGACATAAGCAGATTACGTTTGAGGGAGAGAGGGAGGGAGAGAGGGAGGAAGAGAGAACTCGGAACTTAAAACGTTTTTTATTCAAGAATTAAGATTTTAAGCATGGCCTATTCTTCCAATCTGTCCTTGAGACAGACAGACAGACAGAGGGGGAGGGGGGAGACCAAAAGATACACAGAGACAGACAGAGGGGGAGGGGGGGACCAAAAGATACACAGAGACAGACAGACAGACAGAGGGGGAGGGGGGAGACCAAAAGATACACAGAGACAGACAGACAGACAGAGGGGGAGGGGGGGGACCAAAAGATACACAGAGACAGACAGACAGACAGAGGGGGAGGGGGGGGGGACCAAAAGATACACAGAGACAGACAGACAGACAGAGGGGGAGGGGGGGGGACCAAAAGATACACAGAGACAGACAGACAGACAGAGGGGGAGGGGGGGGACCAAAAGATACACAGAGACAGACAGACAGAGGGGGAGGGGGGGGACCAAAAGATACACAGAGACAGACAGACAGACAGAGGGGGAGGGGGGGGGGGGACCAAAAGATACACAGAGACAGACAGACAGACAGAGGGGGAGGGGGGGAGACCAAAAGATACACAGAGACAGACAGACAGACAGAGGGGGAGGGGGGAGACCAAAAGATACACAGAGACAGACAGACAGACAGAGGGGGAGGGGGGAGACCAAAAGATACACAGAGACAGACAGACAGACAGAGGGGGAGGGGGGAGACCAAAAGATACACAGAGACAGACAGACAGACAGAGGGGGAGGGGGGAGACCAAAAGATACACAGAGACAGACAGACAGACAGAGGGGGAGGGGGGGGGGACCAAAAGATACACAGAGACAGACAGACAGACAGACAGAGGGGGAGGGGGGGACCAAAAGATACACAGAGACAGACAGACAGAGGGGGAGGGGGGGGGACCAAAAGATACACACAGACAGACAGACAGACAGAGGGGGAGGGGGGGGGACCAAAAGATACACAGAGACAGGCAGACAGAGGGGGAGGGGGGGAGACCAAAAGATACACACAGACAGACAGACAGAGGGGGAGGGGGGGGACCAAAAGATACACACAGACAGACAGACAGAGGGGGAGGGGGGGGGGACCAAAAGATACACAGAGACAGACAGACAGACAGACAGAGGGGGAGGGGGGGGGACCAAAAGATACACAGAGACAGACAGACAGACAGAGGGGGAGGGGGGGGGACCAAAAGATACACAGAGACAGACAGACAGAGGGGGAGGGGGGGGGACCAAAAGATACACAGAGACAGACAGACAGACAGACAGAGGGGGAGGGGGGGGACCAAAAGATACACACAGACAGACAGACTGACTGACAGACTGACTGACTGACTGACAGATTCAATCCCGAAACCCTGAACTTTCCACACTAACCAGTCAGAACCAATGAAAACTTCTCTCTGAGCAGTGGTCAAGGGATGCTGGAAGAACGCCCCATTTGAATGTCTTCTTCTTCTTCTTCTGCATTTGTGGGCTGCAACTCCCACGTTCACTCCTATATACGCGAGTGGGCTTTTACGTGTATGACCGTTTTACCCCGCCATGTAGGCAGCCATACTCCGCTTTCGGGGGTAACGTGTTCATTATCAGCCATTTCCTAACTGGGCGACAAATCCACACCAAGATTGTCCCAGACTTTGAAATTTAGTTGTTTTTTTTATAGGTCAGTGTAACAAGACGTGTGTTTGTTCGGTTGAAAGCCGAACAGACAGGTGTACAATCAGACTGACCAAAACCAACACACACCCCTGTACACAGAAGAGAGTGTGGAAAGAAAACAGCTATTCCTATCTGCTCCAGCTGAACCACGGCAGGGCAATAAACATGTCCACCGGAAACGTAAACCGATTGGATCTTCCGATTCGTTCAATTTGCGAATCGTTTGCGCTCCAGGGTAGCACGTCACTTGCTTTACTTGCAGCGTTTCGGGTTTTTTTTTTGTTTTTGTTTTTTTGTCCCCCCCCCCACTCCCACCCTTAAATAACAATGTGTGTGTGTGTGTGTGTGTCTGTGTGTGTGTGTGTGTTTCTGTGCGCGCGCGCACGCGCCTTTGTGTATGTGTACGTGTGTGTTATGTGTGTTGGGGATGTAGTTTAGTTAGTTTAGTTTGTTAGTTAGTTAGTTAGTCAGTTATTCGTATATTTATTCACTTATTCATTTATTTTTACCTCAAGGTCTGATACAGGAGGGTGGTGCAGGGTGTGTTCTAGGGGTGGGGTACAGGAGGGTGGTGCAGGGTGTGTTCTAGGGGTGGGGGTACAGGAGGGTGGTGCAGGGTGTGTTCTAGGGGTGGGGGTACAGGAGGGTGGTGCAGGGTGTGTTCTAGGGGTGGGGAACAGGAGGGTGGTGCAGGGTGTGTTCTAGGGATGGGGGAACAGGAGGGTGGTGCAGGGTGTGTTCTAGGGGTGGGGTACAGGAGGGTGGTGCAGGGTGTGTTCTAGGGGTGGGGTACAGGAGGGTGGTGCAGGGTGTGTTCTAGGGGTGGGGAACAGGAGGGTGGTGCAGGGTGTGTTCTAGGGGTGGGAAACAGGAGGGTGGTGCAGGGTGTGTTCTAGGGGTGGGGGTACAGGAGGGTGGTGCAGGGTGTGTTCTAGGGGTGGGAAACAGGAGGGTGGTGCAGGGTGTGTTCTAGGGGTGGGGGTACAGGAGAGTGGTGCAGGGTGTGTTCTAGGGGTGGGGGTACAGGAGGGTGGTGCAGGGAGTGTTCTAGGGGTGGGGGCACAGGAGGGTGGTGCAGGGTGTGTTCTAGGGGTGGAGGTACAGGAGGGTGGTGCAGGGTGTGTTCTAGGGGTGGGGGTACAGGAGGGTGGTGCAGGGTGTGTTCTAGGGGTGGGGGTACAGGAGGGTGGTGCAGGGTGTGTTCTAGGGGTGGGGGTACAGGATGGTGGTGCAGGGTGTGTTCTAGGGGTGGAGGTACAGGAGGGTGGTGCAGGGTGTGTTCTAGGGGTGGGGGTACAGGAGGGTGGTGCAGGGTGTGTTCTAGGGGTGGGGGTACAGGAGGGTGGTGCAGGGTGTGTTCTAGGGGTGGGGGTACAGGAGGGTGGTGCAGGGTGTGTTCTAGGGGTGGGGTACAGGAGGGTGGTGCAGGGTGTGTTCTAGGGGTGGGGAACAGGAGGGTGGTGCAGGGTGTGTTCTAGGGGTGGGAAACAGGAGGGTGGTGCAGGGTGTGTTCTAGGGGTGGGGGTACAGGAGAGTGGTGCAGGGTGTGTTCTAGGGGTGGGGGCACAGGAGGGTGGTGCAGGGAGTGTTCTAGGGGTGGGGGCACAGGAGGGTGGTGCAGGGTGTGTTCTAGGGGTGGGGGTACAGGAGGGTGGTGCAGGGTGTGTTCTAGGGGTGGAGGTACAGGAGGGTGGTGCAGGGTGTGTTCTAGGGGTGGAGGTACAGGAGGGTGGTGCAGGGTGTGTTCTAGGGGTGGAGGTACAGGAGGGTGGTGCAGGGTGTGTTCTAGGGTTGGGGGCACAGGAGGGTCGTGCAGGGTGTGTTCTAGGGGTGGGGGTACAGGAGAGTGGTGCAGGGTGTGTTCTAGGGGTGGGAAACAGGAGGGTGGTGCAGGGTGTGTTCTAGGGATGGGGGTACAAGAGGGTGGTGCAGGGTGTGTTATAGGGCTGGAGGTACAGGAGGGTGGTGCAGGGTGTGTTCTAGGGGTGGGAAACAGGAGGGTGGTGCAGGGTGTGTTCTAGGGGTGGGGGTACAGGAGAGTGGTGCAGGGTGTGTTCTAGGGGTGGAGGTACAGGAGGGTGGTGCAGGGTGTGTTCTAGGGCTGGAGGTACAGGAGGGTGGTGCAGGATGTGTTCTAGGGGTGGGAAACAGGAGGGTGGTGCAGGGTGTGTTCTAGGGGTGGGGGTACAGGATGGTGGTGCAGTGTGTGTTCTAGGGGTGGGGGTACAGGAGGGTGGTGCAGGGTGTGTTCTAGGGGTGGAGGTACAGGAGGGTGGTGCAGGGTGTGTTCTAGGGCTGGAGGTACAGGAGGGTGGAATATGAAAAGCTGAGTTATGAACCAAACGGCACGAAGAGAAAAAGGCGACAGACCTGGCTCCTCACAATAAAACTATAGTCATAGTCGTAGCAGTAGTAGTCGTAGCAGCAGCAGCAGCAGTAGCAGTAGTAGTGGCTGCAGCAGCACTCAGCAGCAGCAGCATCAACTGTAGAAGCAGTAGCCTTACAGTATTGTTTTGACAGACAGGAGAGTAAAATGTGGAAAGTTCCCCCCCTGCCTCTCTCTCTCTGTGTGTCTGTCTGTCTGTCTGTCTCTTCATGTCTGTCTGTCTGTCTCTGTCTGTTTGTCTGTTTCTCTATCTGTCTTTCTGTCAATCTCACTAACCTACACACACACACACACGTGCACACACACACACGAGCGCACACACACACACACTAATATCACTTTAAGAGAAAAAGGAAAAAAAAGTAAAGTTGAAGCTCACAAATACACATGCTGAGACAATCATACTTTATATTTTTCTCTCCCTCTCTCTCTCTATTTCAAACACACACACACACACACACACACACACACACACACACACACACACACACCACTACTGCGCAACTCCACCCAAACCCCCTTTCCACTCTACCTACCTCCACCCAATACCCCAAAACAAGTCATTCAACAAATCAGCTCTTTCATTAATCCCCGGGAAGACCTTACGATCCTCCCACACACCTGATCCGAAGCGGAATGTACGTTTGGTACGGATCGAAAGGTCGGTGAATGACACAGACTAAAGTTCGTCAATCAAGGACTCAGCTGACGGGTGGGAATTTCGCGTCAAGGGACCGGAGAAGGTGTGGGTGGAGGGGGTGTTTGAGGGGAGGACGGGGGAGGGTAGGAGGGGGGGCATGTCGGGGGGTGGGGGTGGAAGGGAGGAAGTAGGGGTGGGGGTGGGGGGTCGGGGGGAAGCATGAGAGCGCAGTCATCGACCCGTCACCGTTATAAGAATAACATTGTATTTTCTGTTGTTGCTGCTTGACTCAGCCTGTCGGAAACCTTTTTTTCATTCACTTTTTATTATCTTTTTTATTTTATTCATTTACAACTTTTATTTATTCATTCATCTGTTTATTTATTCATTTATTGATTTGTTTCGCTACAATACCAGTTTATAGCGGGCAGAGAACTGAATGAATCCCCGACACCCCAGTCACCTGTCCTCACAGCCTTTTCCTCTCCCCCATTTCTCCGTATCTTTTTATTTCTTCTCTCACAGCCACCTTCCCCCTCCACCCCACCCCCCTTCTTCTTGTTACAGTGAGTTGTGAATCACTGATATTTATTCGTTTGTCGTTCATTGTTGATGAAATAAACCAGTCAAGTGCAAAGGATGCTGGTGCTGAGGGGGTTGAAAAATCAGAGCTGAGAATTCCGATCCCAGCAAACACCCTATTTTGATTATAGCCTACTATGACAATGTATGTACGGCTTCAGGTTCGTGAATAAAAGGGCTGCAATGTTTATATTCATATAGATATAAATATTTGCAAAAATGCTTATACCGAGTTGCGTCGAATTAGTTCTATTCGCCATTATTTGTCTACCAAAACATTAGTTTGCTTTTGTTTTTCTCCTAGATTGATTACTGCAACTCCGTGTTCTTGTCGGCATTTTAAAATTAAAAAACAAAACAAAAAAACTTCACTTGATAAACTCCAAAGAGTTCAGAACAATGCTGCTCGACTTATTTTCAGATCCTCCAAATTTGAACACGTTACTCCTCTCTTCCACTCGCTTCACTGGCTACCAGTTTCAAAAAGAATTTAACACAAGCTTTCTGCCCTGACGTTTCCTGCCCTCACAAGCTCTGGACCTCGCTGACTCTGACCATGAAGTGCACAGTCCAACCCGTCAGCTTCGTTCTGCTTCTGATGCCAGGCTTTTCAAACTGTCTGTTGTTAAAGAGAAGCAACAGGGTCAGAGATCTTTCTCTTTCCAGGCTCCGTCATTGTGGAACAAACTGCAAGAAAATTTGCGACATTCTCTCTCGCTGAAATGTTTTAAATTAAGCCTGCTATGAAAACACATCTTTTCCAACAACAGTAATTTTCCAGTGCTGGTCTTGGTATGATCTGGTTCCAAATGCAAGCTTTATTGTGGGGAAACCGTTTGTCATGTGTGGGTGGCACGGTGCTTGCGAGTTTCCGACGACGGGTTATTGAGAGAGTGCGCGGGAAGAGAGGAACGGGATGTAGAGCGCTTTGAGCAGTATTTCTAGAGAAACCTGCTGTATAAATGTCCATTATCTATCTGTCTATCTATCTATATCATATCTTCATAACATTTATCAATTGGAAGGAGGGGTGGGTCAGAGTTAGGGATGCAGGGAAAAAAACAACCCCAGAAAACAACTCATTCGTGCACGATTGCTTGTCTCTCTTTTCGAACCAGTTGACTTTTTTTCTCCTTTTTTGGGGGTGTGTGTGGGGGGATGGCGGGGTATTCAGTGTGTGTTTTACATCTGCCTGGGTTTGATCTTTTTTTCTTTTTTTTAAACGCAATAAAAACTCTGCACACTGTCCACTCCCAGAATTCACTTCTGTGGTTTTCCTTCAAAATTTCGCTGTGGTGGTCTTCTTCAGGAAGATCCTCAGTTTGAATGGTGAGTGTTATCGATGTTCTTGACACAAGATACGATCTTGTCGCTGACATGACATAACCCTGCCAGTCCAGCTGTCGGCCCATGCAGCGGTTTTTCTTTTGATCTCACAAGTAGAATCCTGTAGAAATAAACTATCCTGAGCGATTTTTTTTTTTCAAATTACGATAGACATTGAGGTCATCAGCAATTATGGACGTGACTTGTCAGCATATCTACATGTGATGTTTTTTGTCAGTGGAAAGTTAGCAAGTTACTTCAGTGCTACTCTCTCTCTCTCTCTCTCTCTCTCTCTCTCTCTCTCTCTCTCTCTCTCTCTCCTGGGGTTAGGTAATCTCTGATTTTTTTTCTATTGTTGATACTCAGGAAGTCGTCAGAACATAGGGCAATGAATGCTTCAAGAGCTTTGCCACCTTTACAAGCAGATTTCCCAAAAAACTCTCTGTCATCAATATCCATGTCCCCATCATTTTCTTTAATCAATAATAATGACAAAATACTCTCCTCCTCCTCCTCCTCCTCCTCCTCCTCCTACTACT
>NC_134880.1:3414359-3491859 GCF_041734735.1 Babylonia areolata | reverse complement strand
ACGCGAAATGCCCCATACCATGAGCAAGAACCGGCATTTGTCACTCTCAGTCCGCTTTGTGTTCTGTTTGCCTTTGCATGGTTGTAAAGTCTTTTAACGGACACAGCGGCTTTCTGATTGGCTCAGACTAAAGCACGCGTCATTGCAGACGAGTTTATGGACCTTGTAAACTGGCTGCACATTAGAATAGGGACTTCTTTTTTTTTTTTTTTTTTTTTTTTTTGCAACATTAATTACAAAAACCAGTAAAAGTAGAACCGAAAATCACAGAACACTGAAATAGTTCACAAGATTTACGCCTACTGATGGGATTGTTTTCAGCTATGCACGAAAATTGCCATTAAAACAAGTAGCTAAAAATTTAGGACACTGAAATAGGAAATCAATGTCCCCAATTTTCTAGGACCTATTCAAACGAATTTTTTCGTGCGTTTTGCAATACAGGCATGTGAGAGACCAAATGACATAGTGAAGCGTATAATACAGGCATGTGAGAGACCAAATGACATAGTGAAGCGTATAATACAGGCATGTGAGAGACCAAATGACATAGTGAAGCGTATAATACAGGCATGTGAGAGACCAAATGACATAGTGAAGCGTATAATACAGGCATGTGAGAGACCAAATGACATAGTGAAGCGTATAATTCAACTTTCTAATCATTCCTGAGAAACAGCGACGTGACAAGCTCAGGGACACTCAGAGTCAACCATTCAACAATACGCGAAAGTTCACAAACGCGGAGGTGTGGCAATCAACACTGCCAGTGGCCCTCTTTATCTTTCCGTGAAGGCTCAGTGTGCATTGCCCCTCTGTCGGAAAGCTCAACACTGCCAGTGGCCCTCTTTATCTTTCCCTGAAGGCTCAGTCGGAAAGCTCAACACTGCCAGTGGCCCTCTTTATCTTTCCCTGAAGGCTCAGTGTGCATTGCCCCTCTGTCGGAAAGCTCAACACTGCCAGTGGCCCTCTTTATCTTTCCGTGAAGGCTCAGTGTGCATTGCCCCTCTGTCGGAAAGCTCAACACTGCCAGTGGCCCTCTTTATCTTTCCCTGAAGGCTCAGTGTGCATTGCGCCTCTGTCGGAAAGCTCATCACTGCCAGTGGCCCTCTTTATCTTTCCCTAAAGGCTCAGTGTGCATTGCCCCTCTGTCGGAAAGCTCAACACTGCCAGTGGCCCTCTTTATCTTTCCGTGAAGGCTCAGTGTGCATTGCCCCTCTGTCGGAAAGCTCATCACTGCAAGTGGCCCTGTTTATAAGATAAGATAAGAATAACTTTATTATCTCCAACTGGAGAAATTTGGTCAGGTGCATTATCACAACATAGACAAGTAAACAACATGGGGACCATAACTGTAAAAGCCAACAACAGCCCCTACAAATATTACGAAGATACAAATGTAAAAAAAAATATCACATACATCGTTTCATACATACATCCACACACTGCAGGTAATAACTAGTATTCTTAATGTAAAAACAGAAAGAATTAAGAAACATTATTTGAATATAATTATAAACATAGCCTACTATACTGCACATTGATTATAATAGACAGATAAGATAAGAATAAAGATGAATTGCGGAAAACCACAACCAGATAATCAGCACACACCCGCACCCCCCCCCCACCCCCACCCCCACCCCCCAACCACTCACCCCACTCACGCGGATAACTTGATTAAACAAGAGTAATAAACATATGTTCTCAAATAAAAGCATTTCACATATTCGCTTTTAAAAACATTGCAATTAATCTTTCCGTGAAGGCTCAGTGTGCATTGCCCCTCTGTCGGAAAGCTCATCACTGCAAGTGGCCCTCTTTATCTTTCCCTGAAGGCTCAGTCGGAAAGCTCAACACTGCCAGTGGCCCTCTTTATCTTTTCCTGAAGGCTCAGTGTGCACTGCCCCTGTGTCGGAAAGCTCAACACTGCCAGTGGCCCTCTTTATCTTTTCCTGAAGGCTCAGTGTGCATTGCCCCTCTGTCGGAAAGCTCAAGTGCCGCGTGGAGTTTAAACAAACAACGGCGGGGGTGACAGCACAATTAACTGCCCCTGGAAAAAAAAAGAAAGGAAGAAAGATGAATGAATGATTGATATGGATACTTATATAGCGCCGATCCTCCATCGGAGACCAAGCTCTCAGCTCTATGTAAACACGGGGTCATGTGCACAACAGGCTACCTACGTGGGCAGAGCCAACTGACGGCTGTCATTTGGGCGCTCGTCATCCGTTTCCTGTGTCACTCAATCGGATTTCAGGCACACACACATGCACACAGTTCCGAGTTCTGAGTTCTTCACTCAGACAGACATGTAACATTTTGACGTGTATGACCGTTTTTTTGTGTGTTTTTTTTACCCAGCCATGTAGGCAGCCATACTTCGTTTTCAGGCATGTGCATGCTGGGTATATTCTTGTTTCCATTACCCACCGAACGCTGCTGACATGGACTACAGGATCTTTAACGTGCGTATTTGATCTTCATTGAGCGAAAACTCACAAAGTGGCTTATGGCACAAGCAGGTCTGCACGTATGTTGACCTGGAAGATCAGAAAAGTCCTCCACCCTTTACCCACAAGGCGCCGTTACCAAGATTCGAACTCGGGACCCTCAGATCGAAAGTCCAACGCTTTAACTACTCGGCTATGCGCCCGTCACCATTTTATGCAGGCCGTCGCAGCCGCCATTGCTCACTGGGCCGTGGCAAATTTCAATCTTCCTCTTGACTGTTCCAGTTATGCAGGCAGCTCCAGCCATGGCACTAACAGGATCAGGGATTTCCGCCGGAAAAGATTGAGCGTCCACTTGAGTTAAAAAAAGAACTGTTCACTTCCACGACATGTCCAAGGGTGACAGTTACCTAACTTGTCTTATGGGGGGCGGGAGAGGGGCGGGGAGGGAGAGGGGGGGGGGTGTAGGCGGCGAGGGCGAGAGGGGGTGGGAGTGGCGTGGAGGTCAGTGACGTGTTTCCGGTTTGGAGACTCCTGATGCAAGTTCCATTGGTCAAGTCATTGAGGAATGTGAGCGGGTTTCGTTTGTGCTGTCCGAGTAATTCAGTGAGCAGCTTGTCTTCATCGCTTTCTGTCGTTTCAAAGAAAGGGGAAAGTGACTGTCTTTGACAGAAAGTGTTAAACATAGGCAGTGCTCAACTACACTGAAAGTGACTGTCTTTGACAGAAAGTGTTAAGCATAGGCAGTGCTCAACTACACTGAAAGTGACTGTCTTTGACAGAAAGTGTTAAACATAGGCAGTGCTCAACTACACTGACATTGACTTTCCCCTCAGTGATAATTCATTTCTCTCTTTCTCTCCGACTGTCTGTCTGTTTGTCTCTGTCTGTCTGTGTGTCTGTCTCTCTCCATATGAGAGAGAGAGTGTGTGTGTGTGTGTATGTGTGTGTATATATATATATATATATATAGAGAGAGAGAGAGAGAGAGAGAGAGAGAGAGAGAGATCATGCACCGAGCTCAGAATGCATGAAATGAAACCGACTAAAATGAAGATGGAGAAGAGAAAAAAGGAGGCGGGAGAAAGGAGAAAGAAGAGAGACAGATGAGAGACAGAATGAGAGACAGAATGAGAGACAGAAGAGAGACAGAATGAGAGACAGAATAGAGACAGAAGAGAGACAGAGAAGAGAGACAGAATAGAGACAGAAGAGAGACAGAGAAGAGAGAATGAGAGACAGAATGAGAGACAGAAGCGAAGGGGGAACTCATTCCAAACGCAAGGCCCAGAGACATTAAGAACGGCGGCCGACATTGGAGTGTTTGAATCTGGGTATGCGTAAACAGAATGGATCCGAAGTGGATCGTAGAGAGCGAGATGGGGTGCAGATGTGAAGGCAGCCACAAAGATAGGAAGGGGCAGATTTGTGAATACATTTATAACAAAAAGTGCAAATCTTGTACTATATTCTGTGTGAGACAGGGAGCCAATGGAGATGTTGTAAAAGAGGAGTGATGTGCTCAGATCTTTTCTTTCTGAGGACGAGGACGAGTCGGGCAGCAGAGTTTTGTATGCGCTGAAGGGACTGAATGGATGAAGCAGGCAAACCAGACAATAGAGAGTTACAGTAGTCAAGGCGAGAGAGAATGAGAGAAATGACAAGTCTAGATGCTGCGTCAGTGGACAGATATTTCCGGATGGAACTGATGCGCCGTTATTGTCTACCCTATAGCCAACATACATTCACGCCCAGAAGTCACACACTCACGCCTCCAAAACAAAACCAAACTCAGTCGTTAACCAACGGCTACTAGTGGTCAGTAATCGTCACCACTAGTCACCACTGCTCACCTAATGGTCCGGGGACATTGGAAGGACATTGTGGGACATTGTAGGGCGTTGTGGGGACATTGGAGGGACATTGTAGGACGTTGTGGGGACATTGGAGGGACGTTGTGGGGACATTGGGGGGACATTGTAGGGACATTGTTGGGACATTGGGGGGACATTGTAGGGACATTGGGGGGACATTGCAGGGACATTGCGGGGACATTGTAGGGACATTGGGGGGACATTGGTGGGACATTGTAGGGACATTGGGGGGACATTGTAGGGACATTGGGGAGACATTGTAGGGACATTGGGGGGGGACATTGTAGGGACATTGTGGGACATTGTAGGGACATTATGGGACATTGTAGGGACATTGGGGGACATTGTAGGGACGTTGGGGGGACATCGTAGGGACATTGTGGGGACATTGGGGGGACATTGTGGGACATTGTAGGGACATTGGGGGGACATTGTAGGGACATTGTGTGGACATTGTAGGGACATTGTAGGGACATGGTGGGGACATTGTGGGGACATTGTAGGGACATTGTAGGGACATTGTGGGACATTGTGGGACATTGTAGGGACATTGTGGGACATTGTAGGGATATTGTGGGACATTGTGTGGACATTGTTGGGACATTGTAGGGACATTGTAGGGACATTGGGGGGGACATTGTAGGGACATTGTGGGACATTGTAGGGACGTTGTAGGGACATTGTGGGGGCATTGTAGGGAAATTGTGGGACATTGTAGGGACATTGGGGGACATTGTGGGGACATTGGGGGACATTGTGGGGACATTGGGGGACATTGTGGGGACAATGTAGGGACATTGGGGGGACATTGTAGGACATTGGAGGGACATTGTGGGACATTGGAGGGATATTGTGGGGACATTGTAGGGACATTGTTGGGACATTGTAGGGACATTGTTGGGATATTGTGGGACATTGTAGGGACATTGTTGGGATATTGTGGGACATTGTAGGGATATTGTGGGACATTGTAGCGACATTGGAGGGATATTGTGGGGACATTGTTGGGACATTGTAGGGATATTGTTGGGACATTGTTGGGATATTGTGGGACATTGTAGGGACATTGTTGGGATATTGTGGGACATTGTAGGGATATTGTGGGACATTGTAGCGACATTGGAGGGACATTGTGGGGACATTGCAGGGACATTGTGGGACATTGTAGGGATATTGTGGGACATTGTAGGGACATTGGGGGACATTGTTGGGACATTGTAGGGACATTGTAGGGACATTGTTGGGATATTGTGGGACATTGTAGGGACATTGTTGGGATATTGTGGGACATTGTAGGGATATTGTGGGACATTGTAGCGACATTGGAGGGACATTGTGGGGACATTGCAGGGACATTGTGGGACATTGTAGGGATATTGGGGGACATTGTAGGGACATTGGGGGACATTGTAGGGAATTGTGGGACATTGTGGGGACAATGTGGGACATTGTGGGGACATTGTGGGGACAATGTAGGGACATTGTAGGGACATTGTAGGGACATTGTGGGACATTGGAGGGATATTGTGGGGACATTGGAGGGACATTGTTGGGACATTGTTGGGACATTGTTGGGATATTGTGGGACATTGTAGGGACATTGTTGGGATATTGTGGGACATTGTAGGGACATTGTTGGGATATTGTGGGACATTGTAGGGATATTGTGGGACATTGTAGCGACATTGGAGGGACATTGTGGGGACATTGGAGGGACATTGTGGGACATTGTAGGGATATTGTGGGACATTGTAGGGACATTGGGGGACATTGTAGGGACATTGTTGGGACATTGTGGGACATTGTAGGGACATTGTGGGACATTGTAGGGACATTGGGGGACATTGTAGGGACATTGTGGGACGAGGTAGGGACATTGTAGGGTCATTGTGGGACATTGTAGGGACATTGTGGGACGAGGTAGGGACATTGTAGGGACATTGTAGGGTCATTGTAGGGACATTGGGGGACATTGTAGGACATTGTGGGGACATTGAGTTCCCCACCCCTCTCTGTCTTTCTCACACGTCACTAACATCATTCTTTTTCACATTACGTCAGCTAAGCAAAGTGTCCATAACTCTGTGCTGATGCTGGGTATAATGTCTGTTATATGTTATAAACTGCACTGATACACATGATGAAAATGTGTTCACCTTGACCAAGTTGATTATTTAAAAAACAAACAACAACAACAACAAAACAAAACAAAAAAAAACCCAAACAAACAAAAAAACATCATGTCACAACGCTCACACTACCGGCTCAGACCATTGTAATCTATCAAGACAACCTGGGCAACAAGTGTGTGTGTGTGTGTGAAAGAAAGAAAGAAAAAAGAACAATCAATGCAAGCAACAATGATCCCACCCCCTAGAGACGCATGACTTTAAAATCAATTCATACAATTTATCAGTTTCTTTATTTCATTATTAATTTATGGAAAATTAAATTACATTGAAATCATCCTCAATGTCCAATCTTACAGTGGCGAAGCAGTGTTAATTCGCGCCGCGCGCTCGCACGCACCCGTGTGTGTGTGTGTGTGTGTGTGTGTGTGTGTGTGTGTGTGTGTGTGTGTGCCAGTGGGTGGATGTACGCTTGTGTGTGTGTTCGTGAGATAAATATACAGAGTGAGAGAGAGGGAGAGACAGACAGACAGGGAGAGAGCGACAGAGACACAGAGAGAGACAGAGAGTAAGTGAGTTTGTGTGTGTGTGTGTGTGTGTGTGTGTGTGTGTGTGTGTGATACAGATTATTGAAAATTTTGTTTTATAAAAAGATGACATAAAATCTAATTTCTCATAATTCCACCACAAATACTGAAAGGTGACAACAACAGCAACAAAGCAACAAAAACTGAGGTAAACTGGTCATGTAGATGGCTTATCTTTATTTGTGAGTTTAAAAGTTATGACTAGACTGTTCAGACTAGACTGTACAGATCACAAAGTGGGAAAGACTTTATTTCAACAATTTACAGACAGTAATGTTGTATCCAATCAAGCGGAAACAGTGTAGTTATAAAGCAAACGGTTGGGAATGATTTCTTGAAAAAGCAGTTGTAGCCATCATATGAGCACGATAAGGAGAGTGAGACATATATATATATATATATATATATATATATATATAGAGAGAGAGAGAGAGAGAGAGAGAGAGAGAGAGAGAGAGAGAGAGATTATGTACGTGTTTCAATATTGTCTTTTATTTGTTTTCGTTACCAGAATCACAAACCACTCGTCAAGGCGCTCTGCCAGAGCCATGGCCAGTGCTTGCCTGACAGGAGCCAACCTGTTGAACCCCTGCAGACTTTGAAGACTGGTCACTAGATGTCCCCCCTGCTGTCCTTGACATCCCCGGCATTCAGAGCAAAGGCCAGTTCCTGGATGCTGAACTGAAGCTGCTGACCCTGGAAGCACTGGACAGGGACTACCCGAGCACCACCTGGACCCGTGTATACACAGATGACTCTTCCAATAATGCTGTTAGGAACGGGGTAGGCGGTGTCTAAGTCCGATTCCTTGATGGCTGCTCAGTGAGGCATTCCGTTAATACTGGCCTCACCTCAACCAATTTCAGAGGCAAAGCTTCTGCGCTGCTAGCTGCAGCCCAACTCCTCAACCAGAGAGACAGTTTGCCAGACCACACTGTCTTCCTCACCGACTGCCGAGCTGTCCTACAGGGCCTCCAGACCAGAGTGGGGGACAAAACCTTGTGGACATCCAGTCTGAGATGCAGGCCCTAAGTGCCAGAACCACAACGGTCCTGCAGTGGATCCGCTCTCACTGCCACATTGCAGGAAATGAAGAGGCAGACAAACTCTCCAAAGCAGGAAGCAGGCTCACCCAATCTGCCCACCCCCTTAGCTTTGGGGAGGCAAAGACCATCCTGCGCAGCCACTTCAGAAACAGCTGGCGAGAATGGCTACATCTGGGACCAGAGGAGGACAGCATCCATCAGCTGGGTCAAGCTCAGCAAGTCATTATCCTCAGACCGTGCACAGGCCACTGCCAGCTCCTCTCCCATCTCTACAAACTGAAAATTTCCCACACAGACCAATGTCCGTGTGACACCGCTGCTCAAACTCCAGCCCATGTCCGGCAAGACTGTCCTCTACACAAAGAGCTGAGGCACCAGATCTGGCCCAGTCCCGCAGCGCTCCAGGACAAGTTGTGGGCAACGGCTACAGAGCTCCAGCGGACTTCGTAACCTGCTCTGGACTGACCGTCTGAACATGGCCTGGGAACGCTGAAGTAGAAGAAGTTTTTCTTTATCTATTTATTCCTTATATTTGTTTTCATTATTCATTTATCTTATATTATTACTATCATTTAATATTGATTGATTCGTTTTAACAAGGGCAGGCTCTTATGAGGCCTGATCAGTGTGTTGGATTATGCAAAGATCAGGCCTGTGTGGATCTGTCTGCATCCTCAGACACCTCTTTGAAACTGGTGTGTGTGTGTGTGTGTGTGTGTGTGTGTGTGTGTGTGTGTGTGTGTGTGTGTGTGTGTGTGTGTGTGTGTGTGTGTGTTTGTAGTTCACTTACAAATGGAAAGAATATTTTTCTCGCTTAGCTCTGCAGTCTTGCCAGCTGCTGTTCCATACACCATTAATGGGCCTCGTGGCTGTGTAGAATATGAAGTGGTTTTCGCAACATTCTGCATAAACTCAAGTCACAAACTATATGAAGTTACCACTTCGCGCTGAACTGACAAGAGTGGCAAAATGGCTGACTGAACACTTCCGCTGGCTTCAGGTAGCAAATGGGCTCAAAGAAGGCATGCGCTATCCACCTATCTTTAGAGCAGTGGCGAAATCCGTGTACTGAGGCAGCGAACAGTGGGCCCACACCGCTAAAACCATTTATGTTCACCGTCCCATTTTGTGGACAGTATATATTTCAATGACTGAAATACAAGTGCATTATTCTATTGTGATTCGGCTGATATAGGCTATTGAGAGGAAATCGCCTGCTTCCAGGCATTATGCTTTTAAGCATACTTTCTCTTTACAGCAGAAGTGGGGGCCGCCATTTGCGACAAAATCTTGGAACAGCAACAGCACCATGGAAAGCAAAAACAGATGAGGGTGCCATTTTTCGTCAAACATTTTTTTTGTATGACACTGATGTAGCCAAGTGCTCGACTGGCTGCAATGGCTGCTTCACGCAGAAGTTGTATAGCAGACGCCTTTTTCGCAACTAACCTGCTGGTCTTCAACGACTCACGCAGAATGCGTGACACCATTAGAATTGTAAACGCAAAGCCCATTCTAAACAAATGCTCTAAAAATTTATAAAACCAAATCTCTGTATTGTTTACTGCCAGATGATGTCTGTTGTGCTTACACACACACACACTTAATTCAGACAGAAGCATATTTGATTTTAGTTCAAACGTTAGTCAGTGTAGGGATTTGAAATGACACTAGGGTTACGTCATTCTGTCTTCTTGTCACATATAAGGCTACAGTTTACAATTCTATAAATCATGTGACTGCTGTTGGAAACTAAAACCACACCTTTATAGTGTTTGGATGAGAATAGATCAGGAGCTTAAGAGATATAGTGTTTGGATGAGAATAGATCAGGAGCTTAAGAGATACAAACGGATGACAGTTTCACTGCAGTGACGGTGTCCATCCAACCATTGACATGTGGAGATAACTCATGTAGTGTACGCTATTCAAATTCGAATTTGAATTGTAAGCCGTTGAGCGTTGAGACGGTTATTTTCCGAGGTGCTGGTCTCCAGCACACATCACGAGTCACACACACAGTCAGCTGCCTGACACTCTACTGCACGTCTTCTTTCTTTTCTCCTTCTCTGAATTGATATTGTAATAAACCAATAGAAAAACCCTTTGTGACTGGCCTCTATATGTCCTTTGCATAGGAGCTTTCTATCCTTTCACTCTCTTTATCCTAATTCAGTATTTCAGTTATAAATTCTTTTGTACCGTCCACTTTCATGATATAACACTCAGTTACACTAAGAACAAAAACTGGAGGGTATTAAACTACTAAAAAGTGGTTTTTGTCTGACTGCTGATAACTTGTGTTTGCATGTATCCCTATGCGTCAGATTTGCCGTCCCAAAAATGAGACGGTGGGCATGAGAGGGTCGGGGTTTTGCTGATAACAAATACATTACTTCTTTATTCATTTTAGGTTTTTCACTATCACTGAAGTTGTGTCAAAGCTAGAAGATGATAACACCTTAGAGGAAGCTGACATTTCCATTGAACCACCTCCTATGATTGAAGATATGGATGAGGACCCATCATGATCCGCCACTACAACCAAACCATGCGTGGTGTAGCCCACACACATCAGAATGACAGGTGCGATAGCCGAGTGATTAAAGCGTTGGACTTTCAATCCGAGGGTCCCGGTTTCGGATCTGGTAATGGCACCTGGTGGGTAAAGGGTGGAGATTTTTTCCATCTCCCAAGTAAACATTATTATGTGCAGACCTGCTTGTGCATGAACCCCCTTCGTGTGTATACGCAAGCAGAAGATCAAATACGCACGTTAAAGATCTTGAAATCCATGTCAGCGTTCGGGGGTTTATGGAAACAAAACATACCCAGCATGCACACCCCCGAAAACAGAGTATGGTTGCCTGCATGGCGGGGTAAAAACGGTCATACACATAAAAGCCCACTTGTGTACATACGAGTGAACATGGGAGTTGCAGCCCACGAACCAAGAAGAAGAGATCAGAAAGTGGGGAAATACAAGACTGTCGTACGATCCAAGAGGTGGTGGTGGCCCAACATTGCATACTGTCTGGACCTCTGTGTCCAACGTGCATGGCATCTGTAGAGAGCCACGAGAGCAGCCATGGACAATCCTTTAGATCTTCTCGGCATCCGCCGGGGAGTTGTCAGGATTTATCTTGCTCGAGCTACTCATGTAGGCCATCCATGGGATTTGTGTTTCTTGACAACCGTGCGTCTAAGGCGTTGGTTTTAGGCACCAGTCTCTTCGGAGGCGTGGGTTCGAATCCCATCGCTGCCATTGTTTTTATTTATCATCATTGTTATTTATTTATTTATTTATTTATTTATTAATTATTATTATTATTATTATTTTATTGTTATTATTATTACTACTATCTTTTTATATTATAATTATTATTTATTTATGTAAGCTTATCTATTATTTATTAACCTTTCTTTTTTTCTTTCTCAAGGCCTGACTAAGCGCGTTGGGTTACGCTGCTGGTCAGGCATCTGCTTGGCAGATGTGGTGTAGCGTATATGGATTTGTCCGAACGCAGTGACGCCTCCTTGAGCTATTGAAACTGACAACCGTGCCCCATCACAGGTCAGATGTGACCATGTTTACCATCTAGTAAACAGCTGGCCCACACAAGTTAGACGTGCATCACGTGGCAAGCATACTACGTGACACAGCGCCAGATGCAAGTCGGGCTTCTTGACAGATGTTTCCAGCAGTACCATGCCAAATGAAATCAGATGCCTTCAGTGGTGGAGAAGTCACACACTGCCCTGTTCTCAGTGAAGACTTGCCAAAAAGGAACAAACATGAAACAGTGTTGTCTGAATTTTCCATTTCCTCTTCTGATTCTGGTTTCTCCATAGTTATGGTTTTTCTTTTCTTTTTTTTTTTCAACATGAACACTAAAATCAAAATTTTTGTTTTAATCTGATAATCATGATCTACAAGCATGGAGGCAGATTTGCTTGAAGTACCCGAATTTATTTCATTGCCATATGGGCTTCTAAATAAGTTGTGACTATGTCTGAAAAGCTGATTTCATTTAATAATTCTGTTGACTTTTTTTTTAACCATTAATTATTTATGCACAGACTAATGGTGCTTTATTGTTTGTTTCTTTGTTTTTACCAAGAAAAGTGTATTTTACTTCAGTAAAAGTCTATCAGTTTGTTCACCTTTATTCCTGTGCATATTCATAGAAGAGAACGAAAACTCCTACCCATTTGTGCCCACCGTCCCAAAAATGGGACGTACTAATTTCATCCTCTCAATGACAATTTTGTAAGTTTTAATGAAAATGAGAGCAAGATGTGTTCACTGCAGACTATGGCCTATAAAATCATGTAATTTCCATGTTGAAAAAAAGGGACATTAATGGGTTAACTGCAGCATGTGTTCACCACAACTCTGAAGACGAATGGCTGGTCAGAAGAAAACATATTCATCGCTCCGCTACACATCTTTCATCATTCCGCTACACATCTTTCATCACTCCGCTACACATCATTCATCATTCCGCTACACATCTTTCATCACTCCGCTTCACATCTTTCATCATTCCGCTACACATCTTTCATCACTCCGCTACACATTATTCATCATTCTGCTACACATCTTTCATCACTCCGCTACACATCATTCATCATTCTGCTACACATCATTCATCATTCCGCTACACATCTTCCATCATTCCGCTACACATCATTCATCACTCCGCTACACATCTTTCATCATTCCGCTACACATCTTCCATCATTCATCACTCCGCTACACATCATTCATCATTCCGCTACACATCTTTCATCATTCTGCTACACATCTTCCATCATTCTCATTCCGCTACACATCTTTCATCAAGGTTAAATACAAGATAGCAGAAAGCATTATCAGTCAGTAACAACACAGATTTCGTTCAAGACAAAGTGCCAATATAGTTATATTTCACTGTATTTGAATCTTTCTGAAAGGGACTAACGAGCCGGGGGGACTATCGACACGGGGGACTATCGAGCTGACCCCTGCACCAGCTGTTGTCAGCAACTGGCTGGGCTTACTGTGATCATAGCTGAAAGCATCCTATCAGCTGCGTATCCACTGCAAAGTATCTGTCTGTGCTCAGGAACAATGAAGTATGTAAACGCTAAAGCTTCCAGTACGGACTGGGTGTGTGAAAAGCATACTGACAAAGAACTGACATTGCGCACCTGTAGATCGTGGGTGTGTGAAAAGCATACTGACAAAGAACTGACATTGCGCACCTGTAGATCGTGGGTGTGTGAAAAGCATACTGACAAAGAACTGACATTGCGCACCTGTAGATCGTGGGTGTGTGAAAAGCATACTGACAAAGAACAAACATTGCGCACCTGTAGATCGTGGGTGTGTGAAAAGCATACTGACAAAGAACAAACATTGCGCACCTGTAGATCGTGGGTGTGTGAAAAGCATACTGACAAAGAACTGACATTGAGCACCTGTAGATCGTGGGTGTGTGAAAAGCATACTGACAAAGAACTGACATTGAGCACCTGTAGATCGTGGGTGTGTGAAAAGCATACTGACAAAGAACTGACATTGCGCACGTGTAGATCGTGGGTGTGTGAAAAGCATACTGACAAAGAACAGACATTGCGCACCTGTAGATCGTGGGTGTGTGAAAAGCATACTGACAAAGAACTGACATTGAGCACCTGTAGATCGTGGGTGTGTGAAAAGCATACTGACAAAGAACTGACATTGCGCACGTGTAGATCGTGGGTGTGTGAAAAGCATACTGACAAAGAACTGACATTGAGCACCTGTAGATCGTGGGTGTGTGAAAAGCATACTGACAAAGAACAAACATTGCGCACCTGTAGATCGTGGGTGTGTGAAAAGCATACTGACAAAGAACAGACATTGCGCACCTGTAGATCGTGGGTGTGTGAAAAGCATACTGACAAAGAACTGACATTGCGCACCTGTAGATCGTGGGTGTGTGGGCACCTGTGCTATTTATAGAGAGACCGGCTGTCTCCTGTGAATGAGCCACACGTTATAGGAGTGACCTCACTCAGACACTGCAGCTCGTGTTTGGACAGGTCACCATTCCTTCCCCACAACTTGGTATCAACCATTGACACAACAAACTTGGAACCTTTAAACGACCGTACACGTAATGTCTGGGGTACACAGACACTCAAACACACACACATATACTAACACACACACATACAAACACATACACTCAACCACACACACACATACAATGTATAAAATGTAAGAAAAAAAATAAATACACAGAAGTGTGAGCCACATTTTGATTTCCCAATATATTCATTGAGAAAGAACAGACCAACATTCTTCATTTATTGATTGACTGACAGACGGGTGCAGCAGCCGAGTGGTTGAAGCATTTGACTTTCAATCTGAGGGTCCTGGGTTCAAATCTCAGTAATGGTGCCTGGTGGGTAAAGGGTCGAGACTTTTCCGATCTGCCAGGCCAACATCACATGTGCAGACCTGCTAATGCCCGAACCCTCTTCATGTGTATTCGCATGCAGAAGATCAAAATATGCATGTTAAAGATCTGTAATCCATGTCAGCGCTCGGTGGGTTATGGAAACAAGAACATACCCAGCATGCACACCCCTTAAAACGGAGTATGGCTGACTAAAGTGGAGTGATGGCCTAGAGGTAACGCGTCCGCCTAGGAAGCGAGAGAATCTGAGCTCGCTGGTTCGAATCACGGTTCAGCCGCCGATATTTTCTCCCCCTCCACTAGACCTTGAGTGGTGGTCTGGACGCTAGTCATTCGGATGAGACGATAAACCGAGGTCCTGTGTGCAGCATGCACTTAGCGCACGTAAAAGAACCCACGACAACAAAAGGGTTGTTCCTGGCAAAATTCTGTAGAAAAATCCACATCGATAGGAAAAACAAATAAAACTGCATGCAGGAAAAAATACAAAAAAATGGGTGGCGCTGTAGTGTAGCGACGCGCTCTCCCTGGGGAGAGCAGCCCGAATTTCACACAGAGAAATCTGTTGTGGTAAAAAGAAATACAAATATATGTCAGGGGTAAAAACGGTCATACATGTAAAAGCCCACTCATGTACATATGAGTGGAAGCCCACAAAGAGGAAGCAGAGATTTAACTCACTCAGTACGGCCAGTCCTCTCTTCTCCTCTACACAGACCCCTCGGATGTCCAGTGGGTGTCTGAATGACCCAACCATTAGCTTCCGTCGTCAGAATTGTGGTATTCTTTGTCAACATTCACCTCTTCAGTATAAGAGCCTTCCGCTTGCAATATTTTGATGATGGTAATTGGGGTGAAACGCTGTTAACGTCGTCTCTTTCGTCGTTCGTATGGAGAGAGTTAATGACAGACAGACAGATAAACAACAGACAGACATGCAGTCCAAAGTAAATAAATAATAAAAGGAAACAAATTTTTCTTCTTCACAATTTATTCAACAAACAAACCAGCACCAGCATTCCAACCAGTCTTTTCAATCTTTGGCAAACAGAATTCCAAACAACTTGCATGATCACGTTCCTAAATCTAATGCAAAAACATACAGTTCAGTAAATCCCTTCCTTTAATTTTTGTTTATCAGATACGCAGACAGTAGGGTTTTCTTTTGACTTGTTTCTTTCACAGATGTACACACAATATGACGCTCACATACATTGTTCACTGTGTTCAAGTACACATGAATACATCCATGATGTGAGGGAAATGCACACACATGCATGCATACATTCTACTCTCTCCCTGTATCTTTTATTTTGTTCTCTCTCTCTCTCATGAGTTACACACAAGCACACAATAGACTGATACTCAGAACTATCAATTAATCAACACAGGAAAAACAGTGATGATAAATGAAAAAAAAAATCTCATCCATGGTGGACTACCGCTTGAAAATTAGTCTTTTTCATCGCCTTTCTTTTTCCAAACATTGTGTGAATGTGTTTATGCGTTTCCATGCTATCTCTACGTCTTACAAAAACAAAAACAACCCCAAAAAACAACAACAAAAAATGGTATACGTCGACAACAGTGCAACACACTCACAGTCATTCACACACTCTCTCTCCTCCCCTTTCTCTGCCTCTGTTTGTCTGGTCATCCTGGGAAAAACAGATAAATTGTTACCAAACATGGAGATTGCATGGCAGGTATCTGACATGATGGTGTGTTTTCATGTGCACACAAAGTCTGAGTTGGACAATCACGCCCCCCAAACCCCAGCCCCTTTCCACCAACCACACACACACACATGTACACATAACACGGACTGTGCTATAGGTGAATTCAATGACAACATCTATCAATAAAATTTCAAGAACATTTAACCTTTTCACTACCAAGCCTATTTCATGTTAAGTGATGACTATCTGCCAAGGGAGGTTGTGGTCACACAGGGTAATAATAATAATAATATCTTTAAAAAAAAAAATCTGCATGAAAATACTGAAAGGATATGAAACCTATACTTTTTTCTGACAGGAGAACAAAAACACTATCGAATTCTGACAATCTCACATGAATTTAATGATTACTATCGAATTCTGACAATCTCACATGAATTTAATGATTCTGTGACAGGAAAATTCCAACAATGATGTGGACAGGAATTTCCGTCCTGGGCACTGACGGGATTAACTAGAACTGATTGACTAAATCTAACAAAACGCTAAAAGAATAAATGACAAAACCAAAAAAAAACCCACCTCTACCATGTCTGTTTTCCATCTTCAAAACTAGGAAAGCACCACAGCACACATAACATTGAACCATAGTTGCCAAACAATTGTGGCATACAAGTAAGTGGATTAATTCATAATTTGGAATCATGCCAATCAACAATACAACCTTCGAGGCTAATGAAAGTTATGTAAGGCTTTCAAATGAAGTGTCAAACGCATCAGCCTTTTTTTCTTTTTTTTTTTAATTACTTTATCTATTTTAAAATGAATGGTTTGGATGAGTGGAATAAGTTAAAAACAATTATCTCCCACAGTACATTCAGACTTATGTCCCATTACTTGGCATAATATGTGCTGCACATGCCTGGTAGATAGATGTACCTATCAATGTAACTACCATACGATGCAGAAGTTCCTGTTTTAATCAAAGTGATAAAATGGCTACTATCAATCAATGTGTGAATTTGTGAGATAAAAGGGATTAAATTCTATGAAACATAAAAAGTTAACAGTAAAGTATTGTTGAAACGCTGACTGCTTCACATGTCACAGGAGAGCTCAGTGATCATAATTTAAATGTATGGAAAGAACTCATTTTAACACACCCCCCCCCCTCCCCCCCCCTCCCTATTTTAAAATTTTGTAAATGACAGACTAACCGTTTCCAAAGAAAATAAACTTGTTAAGAGTCACCACTGACACACACAAATAAACATATAATGATATATACACACTGATACCACTGCAACTGAAACTGGTCTATTACACTGATTCACTTTATTTACACAAGAGCCAAAACCACCATGAAATACTTCTATGCCACATACCCATGGTGCTCACACACACACACACAAACCACACACACACACACACACACACACACAAGTATGCATGCACACACACATATGCAAAAGCATCCACCCAGTCCAGTTCCTAACAAATAAGATATGCAAAACCTTGAACTGTGGAATTTCTTGCTTTTTACCTAACACATACACACACACACACACGCATACACACACATAAATGCACACACTGAAGAAAAAGAAGAAAAAGACCACAAAGCCAGTTTGAAAGACCTTTGTGAGTGGCACGCTTCATTAACCGAATAACTGACCTCCGAGACTCAGTGACGGAAGAGAACACAGAACAGACTTTATTATTTATTAAGACATCAGATCAACTGTGGGACTGCATGAATGGTGTTGCCAATACAGGAGTCCCCACTCCACACACACACACACAACACACGTACACAACTGACAAGGGTTATTCTATGGGTGTCCGTCATCAAAATATCAGTCGCTTCGCCAGGCCTCGATCTGTACACATGAGAAATAGGTATGGGTCAGTGAAATGATGTGTCAAATTACTGATGCACACACACAGAACACACACACACACACACAGAACACACACACACATAAATACACTTACACAAACTTGCATAAAAAAAATGTTCATTCTTAAAACAGCAAATGTTTTTTCTTCACAATGTTCCTTTTCCTTATCTAAAATCACTTTGAAAAGATGTCAACTAAAAAACAATAAATGAACATACACACACACACACACTGAAGTGGGAGAAGAATGAAAGTGGGATGGAGTGAAGAAACAAAGAAGAGGACAAAGAAGACAGCTGCCCCATCATGTGCACTGTTTCAGTGGCACAACTCCCATGCTCTTCATTCGGAGTCCCCCATACACAGCCTCACCCACGTTCTCAGCAACATGAGTACACAGAGAATTATCAACGTTAGGTTGACAGGATTCTGGTGAATCCTATTGTCCACGCACAGAAGAGACCCTGCACTGCTGCTGACTCCCTTTGGAGGCGTTCATGAGTACCTGTTCTGATTGAACATGCGCAGAACACCACCTACTAAGCCCCGTACTGATGACAACAATCGCTTGGTCGCAGAGTCAGACTGAAGTCCCTCCTACCCCCTACACCTTCTTCTGACCCAGAGTGGTGACCACTACCACATCCCTCCAGAGACAGTTTCCCCATGAAGCCAGTTTTTCCTCTTCTTGGCTCATGGGCACAAACATCCACATTTTCTGCAGGTGGGATTCTATCCGCATGACAGTGTTCCTCCTACCATTCAGGCAGCCATCCTCCATGCTTGGGGGGCACCTTGTCACGGGTCACCTGATTGATGCTCTCAATGAAACCTCACAAAAAGTGTAACTCTTACAGATGTTATGCATGGGTTGGAGTGAGTGATTTTTGGAAAATTGAACAGTTTGCAACCTGGAACCAGGGGCTGCTCAACTGAAGGGCATTAATACTGACACAAACTAAAATTTAAAGGGAAAATTTTTTTTTTTTAAATTATCAAAAACCCCAATTTTAAGCCAAAATGCCAGTAAGGGGGAACTCTGAATGACACTGATGATCCTCCCATCCAAGCGTTAAATCTCGCGCGACATACCTTGATCGGCGTTCTGTTTCCGTTTGAGTCCGGCCCTCCTGGCCTCCACTTCAGGGTGGACCAGTTTGTTGGAGGCCGGCCTGGGGAGCTGGTGGCCGGCAGCTGGGTAGGGCTTGTTGCTGAAGTAAGGCATCTTCAGGGCCTGGAGGTGGAGACAGAGAGACGGCATGCTGTGTCTGTCTTGACAATGTGTGAGTGTGTGTGTGAGAGAGAGAGAGAGAGAGAAACAGACAGACAGACAGACAGACAGACAGAGACATAGAGACAGAGAGAGAGACAGGGATAGAAACCGAGGGACAAAGACAGAGAGAGAAAGAGAGACAGAGAGAGAGACAGAGAGAGAAAGAAACAGTGTATGAGTGTGTAAGTCTGTGTGAGTGTGTGTGTTTGTTCATTCTTTTGTTTAATGTTTATCCACAACTGTGATTTTAGACAATTGCGTGTGTGCGTGAGTGTGCGTGTGCATGTGCGTGCATGTGTGTACACGTGTTTGTGTGCATGTAGTTGTGTGTGGGGAGGAGGGGGGAGGGGGGATGTGTGTGTGTGTGCATGTGTGTGCATGTGTGCAAGAAAAAAATAAGGTGAAAGAATTAAACAAAAAGTATCAGGGCAACTGTTAAAATGTGTGCATGCATGTTTCTGTTCACCAGAAAACTTTTATGTGTGTCTGAAAGTGCACTTTTAGGTATGTGTGTAAGCCACACATTGTTATCTCTGTGTGTTCCTATTTTCAAAACTTGTATATACATATAGGCAAGTGGTTGTGTAATCAAAATAGCATGTTAACAGTTACCGACCCAAACACACTCTGTTTCACCCACCAACGTGTAAAACCATTAATGGGGAGTTCTGAATCACAGAACTAGACAGGGTTCCCAGAGATGTCATGGAAATTCCATGCTTTGTCCAGATCCCAACAAAAACTGTTTCCACACCTAACACAAAGACAAACTGAAACAGAGATTCGTCTGCCAGACCACTGATGAAAAAGGCAGGTGGATATCCCAGTATTAACTTTCAACTTTCATCACTGTTTGTTTCTTTTTTCGTTTTTGAAATGCACTAAGCTCTTTTGTTGAATGGCAGTGGTCAAGGGTTTCATTTAATTCCAAAGCTCCTCCACATCGTGTAGGGCAAAATATGTTTTTCCAGGACTTTTCCAGCCTTGGAAATGGTTCTCTCATTTTTCCCAAAACTTTTTTTCAGACTTCCATGACTGTTTATGAACCCTGAGAACAGTCACAAACATATGCATAACACTTCCAGACCTGTTTAGCCCTAAATCATTTCTGTACACATGTCTTCCAATCCTAGCTGCTTCAGAGCAGCTATGCTTGGCACTTTCTTCAAAGGCTGACCACCTGTCTTCATCCTTGTGCTCTGCATATGGCTAAGCTTTTTCGTATTTTCTGTCTGTCTATCGATTCTTTGGCGCTCTCGTTTTGTGTCCGAAGATGGATCACAACAGGTCACAAAACTACCTGGCTCGACTGGGCGATCGAGCTCATGTTAAGGCGTGATCACAATCAACCGGCAGACACAGTGAATACTTAGAAAAATCGTGTTGGCACTTACTGTCAAAAATTAAAACACGAAACTCATTTCATTACTCATTAATAAGCCTTGTGCACTATTAGATTATAAAAATCTCTCTATACAATTATGGGGGCACATGATGAAGTCTGAAGTGCTACAGGTTTCTGTCTGAGAAAATGGTGCCCCTTTCACTGGACATGAAAACAAGGCTGCTCAGCTGTGATGTGCAATCAACGCCCAAGCAAAAGTTTGACTGAAGACAAATCAAAACATCTACAATTTTCTAACATGCAGCGTGATATGACAGGAGAAAGGTATAAATCATACCTAAATCAATAAAAGTAAACAGGTGTAAGGAGGCACTGTGGCAGAACCAATCAGGCATTGGGCATCTGATCTAGTGTTCACCAGTGATCAGAGTTTGAAATCCTGTGTTGGTGTGGTGTTGTGTCTTTGGGAAAGGCTCTTGAAATGAAATGAAATTATGGTGCTTAGAGCCTCGCCGACCACTAATGCCATCTCAAGGCTATCGCCACGTTAATAACTACTACAAGGGTAAAAAACAAACAATAAAAACGAATCAGCTCTTCAAACTTTCCACTCAAAGTTTAAAAAAAAACTTCCATAGTTTAAAACCTTCAAATCTGATTAAAAATGTTCACTTCTTTCAAGAAGTCCATCAGCGTCCACGGAGGGACATCAGGGAAAGGCTCTTGACTGGGATTTTCCTCACTTTAACAAGGCATGAATGGGTATCTGAACTTGGTTTGGGGAAGGTTAAAACAGCAATGGAGAGGACTGGCCCCACCTTTCTGTGCCAAGCGCTGGACACAGTGGGTATCTGAATTTGGTTTGGGGAAGGTTAAAACAGCAATGGAAAGGACTGGCCCCACCTTTCTGTGCCAAGCGCTGGACACAGTGGGTATCAACTCACTGCCCTGATGGCCTATGGGGACTTAAAAAAAAAGGTTTTTCTTAACACTCTGCCCCCCGAATCGCCCAATAAAGCCCACGGGAAGAGGCCTATTCAATCTCTGAACTGCCTGGTATGGCCTGCTTAACACAGTGTTCATTTACCTTTATTTTTGCTTTTTGGAATCCCATAATACACGTCAACGTGATGTACATTTGTTACTTCTTTCCACTGCCGCCATTTGAAGTTTGAAGTAAGTGGATCAGCTGAGAAGTTTCTGAGCTGTGAATTTTTTAATCTGATGAATTTTGGGGGGACAAAAATGGCTGAGAATGATTGATCAGACATGCCTTCAATCATTGGCAACTGTTATCATAAGGTATCTTTATTTGTAGCCGAGTATCTAGAAAAAATGCAAAAAATGAGCACACGCACAACAGATCACTCGGTGAGAGTCAGTTTTCATAATCTTTGATGCAACCACAGCTTGAGACTTTCCAGAACACGTGTGACTTTTTTTTTTCTTTTTAAATTATTCTTCACAATTAAAGCGTTCCCAATTTACTTGTACCTTGTATGTTTAACTATGAAATTTTCTGTACATCATGAGCTGTGTTTTGCAACAAAATAAATAAAACCTTATCTTATATGATTTTTTTTGTTTGTGTCTGTTTGGTATGTTTGGGTTCAGTGAGGAGTTTAGAAGGATTTAGAAACTGCCTTGGGGATTTTTTGGTTGGGGGGGGGCAGAGGGGTTGTTAAACAGGTGTGTGCGGTGCTGACCTCGGTGGCGGTGCAGCGGTGCAGGGGGTCCATGGCCAGCAGACACTCCACCAGGTCCAGCAGGTCGTCACTGGCGGCGATGAAAATCTCCTTGAAGGGGATCTTGGGGTACACCTTGAACTTGATGTAGTCTGGCAGGTGCACCATGTTCTGTGCCAACAGTACCACCATGGAAAGTGCAGTGACACACACACACGTGTCAACACACGTTGCACCAACAGTACCACCATGGAAAGTGCAGTGACACACACACACACGTGTCAACACACGTTGCACCAACAGTACCACCATGGAAAGTGCAGTGATACACACACACATGTCAACACACGTTGCACCAACAGTACCACCATGGAAAGTGCAGTGACACACACACACACACGTGTCAACACACATTGCACCAACAGTACCACCATGGAAAGTGCAGTGACACACACACACACATGTCATGTCAACACACGTTGCACCAACAGTACCACCATGGAAAGTGCAGTGACACACACACACACGTGTCAACACACATTGCACCAACAGTACCACCATGGAAAGTGCAGTGACACACACACACACACGTGTCAACACATGTTGCACGAACAGTACCACCATGGGAAGTGCAGTGACACACACACACGTGTCAACACACGTTGCACCAACAGTACCACCATGGAAAGTGCAGTGACACACACACACACATGTCAACACATGCTGCACCAACAGTACCACCATGGAAAGTGCAGTGACACACACACACGTGTCAACACACGTCACGTTGCACCAACAGTACCACCATGGAAAGTGCAGTGACACACACACACGTGTCAACACACGTTGCACCAACAGTACCAGGTCAACACACGTTGCACCAACAGTACCACCATGAAAAGAGCAGTGACACACACACACACGTGTCTACACACGTTGCACCAACAGTTACCCACCATGGAAAGTGCAGTGACACACACACACACACACGTGTCAACACACACTGTACCAACAGTACCACCATGGAAAGTGCAGTGACACACACACACGTGTCCATCACATGCTGCACCAACAGTACCACCATGGAAAGTGCAGTGACCACACACACACACACACGTGTCAACACATGTTGCGCCAACAGTACCACCATGGAAAGTGCAGTGACACACACCACACACACGTGTCAACACACGTTGCACCAACAGTACCACCATGGAAAGTGCAGTGACACACACACACACACATGTGTCAACACACGTTGCACCAACAGTACCACCATGGAAAGTGCAGTGACACACACACACACCGTGTCAACACACGTTGCACCAACAGTACCACCATGGAAAGTGCAGTGACACACACACACACGTGTCAACACACGTTGCACCAACAGTACCACCATGGGAAGTGCAGTGACACACACACACACGTGTCAACACACGTTGCACCAACAGTACCACCATGGAAAGTGCAGTGACACACACACACACACGTGTCAACACACGTTGCACCAACAGTACCACCATGGAAAGTGCAGTGACACACACACACACACGTGTCAACACACACGTTTGTTGGTGCACACACACACACACATGCACTAACCCGCACACTCACACAAACACACAAAGGAACACACATGCTAGCATACACACACACACATATGCTTACACGCACACACACACACACACACACACACATACACACACACACACCACACTAACACACAACAAGCACTCACATACCGACATGCAATATTCCAAAAAGAAAATCCCTTACGGGCCAGTCACTCTCAGACGGTGTGCCAGTTTTCTGGAAGATCTTGCACAGCTGATCCAGGTCTGTGTCCCCAGGAAATAATGGCGCCTGTCAATCATAATGACACACTGTATAAGCACCTGTATGTAAAACACGATTCACAGTAAATACACTTGCATGTAAAACAGGGGAGGTAACCTACTTCGGGAGGTTATCGGCTGTAGCTGCTTTCGTTTTATCCGCATAGGCAGGTAGTAGTTTGCACAGGACAGGAATCAGACCCCTGCCGGAGTCTGCACTAGTGGGTCACAGTAAGTATGTGTAATTAAACACAGATTCAAAGTAAATACACCTGTATGTAAAATGTATACAGATACAGAGCACATGCACTTATATGTAAAACATATAAATACATAATACATATACACCTGTATGTAAAATATATTGACATATACTGATGACACATGCACCTGTATGCAAAACAAACACAAACAATTCATACAACTGTATGTAAAACATACAGATGCACACTGCATACAACAGTAAGTAAAAGAAAGGCATGGTACATGCATCTGTATGGAAAACACAATCATTGACACAAAGTACATACATTTGTATGTGAGACATAACAAAAATAATAATACACTGTACTTATGTGGTGCAAACTCCCCACAGATGGGCTCCAAGCGCCTCACAAGAAACAGTACATATACAATAGTGCATTTCTCAAAATAAGAGCACATATGCCACATGGACATAGAAGTGGTATCCACCAATACAATACTACAAATTGCAGATATGAATAATCGCAAAAAAAGGGCACAAAATACACCCTACACACACACACACAGAGCAAACACTGACCCACAGGCACACACACCACAGGAACACTCCATAAACATACAGACACATAGTGCATACACCTGTACGTAAAACATACAGACACACAGTACATACACCCATACGTAAAACATACAGACACACAGTACATACACCCATACGTAAAACATACAGACACATAGTGCATACACCTGTACGTAAAACATACAGACACACAGTACATACACCCATACGTAAAACATACACAGACACAGTACATGCACATGCAAAACATATAGTCTAGCTCCCCAAATCTGGATCATGATTTTGTCTGGATCCCCCAGTCTGGATCATGAACTTGTCTGGATCCCCCAGTCTGGATCATGAACTTGTCTGGATCCCCCAGTCTGGATCATGAACTTGTCTGGATCCCCCAGTCTGGATCATGAACTTGTCTGGATCCCCCAGTCTGGATCATGAACTTGTCTGGATCCCAATCTGGATCATGAACTTGTCTGGATCCCAATCTGGATCATGAACTTGTCTGGATCCCCCAATCTGGATCATGAACTTGTCTGGATCCCCCAGTCTGGACCATGAACTTGTCTGGATCCCCCAGTCTGGATCATGATTTTGTCTGGATCCCCCAGTCTGGATCATGAACTTGTCTGGATCCCCCAGTCTGGATCATGATTTTGTCTGGATCCCCCAATCTGGATCATGAACTTGTCTGGATCCCCCAGTCTGGATCATGAACTTGTCTGGATCCCAATCTGGATCATGAACTTGTCTGGATCCCAATCTGGATCATGAACTTGTCTGGATCCCCCAATCTGGATCATGAACTTGTCTGGATCCCCCAGTCTGGACCATGAACTTGTCTGGATCCCCCAGTCTGGATCATGATTTTGTCTGGATCCCCCAGTCTGGATCATGAACTTGTCTGGATCCCAATCTGGACCATGAACTTGTCTGGATCCCCCAATCTGGACCATGAACTTGTCTGGATCCCAATCTGGATCATGATTTTGTCTGGATCCCCCAATCTGGATCATGAACTTGTCTGGATCCCAATCTGGATCATGATTTTGTCTGGATCCCCCAATCTGGATCATGAACTTGTCTGGATCCCCCAATCTGGACCATGAACTTGTCTGGATCCCCCAGTCTGGACCATGAACTTGTCTGGATCTCAATCTGAATCATGATTTTGTCTGGATCCCCCAATCTGGATCATGAACTTGTCTGGATCCCCCAATCTGGATCATGAACCTGTCTGGATCCCAATCTGGACCATGAACTTGTCTGGATCCCAATCTGGATCATGAACTTGTCTGGATCCCAATCTGGATCATGAACTTGTCTGGATCCCAATCTGGATCATGAACCTGTCTGGATCCCAATCTGGACCATGAACTTGTCTGGATCCCAATCTGGATCATGAACTTGTCTGGATCCCCCAGTCTGGATCATGAACTCGTCTGGATCCCCCAGTCTGGATCATGAACTTGTCTGGATTCCCCAATCAGACAAGAGGAAACAAGAAATGGCAGAGGCAGAGTGGACGAAAAGTGGAATGGGTAGAGTAGACTGCAAACAACTATTACAAAATGGAGGTGCGTAGAGTCGCAACAGTCTTTGCAAAATATCTTCAGCTCACAATATTACATGAGTGTTTGTGGCACTGACTGGTGTGTTGAACATTTCCTGAACAACAACGCAGCCCTCCATTGATCCACTTTTCCAACTTAACCACGACTGTCTGGCATAGATATTTTTTTAACAGCAGAAGCCAAATGCTTCGCACAGATACCAACTTAGAGGCAAGACGACAAAGAGCCATAGACTGCATCACTTGAGGCGTATTCAACAGTTTAATTTAGCTAATTAAAACTGTTCATTATAATGTAGACGTGTAATGAACACAGCAGTAAGCAGAACCGAGACAGTTCACTGAACTTTCGTTTTTCAGTTTTTTTATCTCCGCTGCACATAAACAATGTATTACTCTGTTTAAAAAAAACAACTCTGCAAAGCAATGAAACTGAACAAGTAAACTAAAATACTCTTTAATTGCACTTTTACCAGTTTTGCAGTGATCTAACAGTACTTTCTAAAACTGGATTTAAGCAGTAACCATGCAATGAAATACAGAAATCTGAAAATGTGTAATCCGTGTGCGACAGAATGAATGAATAAATGAATGGTTTATCCATACAGAGCCCCTCATAAATCTGTATTTGAACAATAGACATAATTTGCTGATTAATAAACAATGAAAACAAGACTATGAAATGACCGTTTCTCTAAATCTGTAAGCCATTTACTAAAAAAAAAAAAAAAAACCAACCACACACACACACACACAAAACTGTTAACATCAGGGTTTGTGCATATGAACAAACTCAGTTTGAAAAAACAAGGGTCTCTGTAATACTTAAAGTAATCAAATTTAACAGTTATATCAAGTCTTGAACAACAACAAAGAACAAAGTGTATATCATTTTCTTTTGATGTCCTTCAAAATGGACAGAACAGGTCAGTCTTCACAGGATTTACATCTGAAACGGTGTACATTCAAGTCCGAAAAAATAAATCAAAATCTTGTTGATACATATTTCAACAGTCATACCATATTCATTTCATTTGCAAATATTTGAGGTGTGACACAGAAAGAAAGAGAGAGAGAGAGAGAGAGAGAGAGAGACAGACAGAGAGAGACAGACAGACAGACAGAGACAGAGAGAGTGACAGAGAGAGAGAGAGGGACAGAGAGAGAGAGACTCAGAGAGTGACAAAGTGACAGAGAGAGAGAAAGTGACAGAGAGAGAAAGAGTGACAGAGAGAGAGAGAGAGTGACAGAGACAGAGAGAGAAAGAGAGAGAGAGAGACAGAGAGTGACAGAGAGACACAGAGAGAGAGAGTAAGAGAGAGAGAGACTGACTCCAGAGGACAGGGTGAGGAAGGCAGGTGGAACTCACACGGGTAAGCAGTTCTCCCAGGATACAGCCCACAGACCACATGTCCACCCCTGTACTGTACTGCTTGGCTCCAAACAGCAGCTCTGGACACCTGTACCACCTGTCCACACGCACACCTCAGTGTGTCACATTACTCATGGTCACCTGGGTTTGACAGCATGACAGCACCTTTTCCTACACACCTCATTGTGTCGTGTCACATCACCTGTAATCACCTGGGTTTGACAGCATGACAGCATCTCTTTTCCTACACACCTCATTGTGTTGTGTCACATCACCTGGGTTTGTCAGCATGACATCTCTTTTCATATTCTAAAATTTTTGTTTTACTCTGTATTACTATCACTACACTATTGCGCTGTACTGTGCTGCACTGTTACTGGATCGAACTAAGCTGTACTCAGCGGCATTCCGTTGTACTGAGCTGAACTATGTTGTACAAAGTTCATGTTGCCTGCCTGATAAAAAATGAATTCCCTGCCCTCAGTTAAAAGCCACAACCCCTGCCATCTCATCAGAATCACCAAAATAAATTCCAACACCAACACCATCACTTCAAAGTTTCATTTGCGATGAAAACTCCAGATACAGGCTTCAAGCCGAAACACTGTGTACAGTGTTTGTGGGTTGTAGTATTGTATAACAGTTTGTGTGTGAATAGATGTGTGTGTATGGGCATCCATGTGTGTGGGTGTTTGTATTTTGAACAACATGATAGCGGAAGAAAACAGCATAAATGCACTTGGTTGTTATGTCCAATACATTTGCAAATATCTCAAGTACCATTTCCAACTATTAAATACTGCATCTTAAATTTTCTTTCTTTCTTTCTTTTTTTTTTTCAAAATATTTTATGGGGTTTTTTTTTCCCCGAAGAAAAAAAATCTTTCTTCCCATGACAGTGAATTATCTCGTTCTGTCAACACTGAACAGAAACGTGAAAATTATATTCTCCATTCATTTTCCTTCAATAAAACATTAGCTTTTATCTTTTTAGCATCACTTGAATTTTTGTGCTTATGTGTGTGTGTGTGTGTGTGTGTGTGTGTGTGTGTGAGAGAGAGAGAGAGAGAGAAAGAGAGACTCAAAGGGTTAACAGGGCACTACAGACAGTCCTTCACCTTGTGACCACCTGGTTGGAGTATGGGCGGCTAGGAGAACCATAGTACTTGGCCAGACCAAAGTCACCAATCTTCAGCACTCCGTTATCGTTGATCAGCAAGTTATTGGGCTTCATGTCCTGTAATATCAACGATAACAATCCTGAAATATATAACAACTATGACTTCCACTTCTACTGCTAAGGTTACTTCTCCTAATAAAAATTCATACAGATGCTTGTACCTCCCACGTAGGGAGCTTGTGGCATTTACAATAAAAAGTGTGTTCATAAACATGTGTGCATCAAGTGCAACATACTTGCACAAGTGTGTACACACACCCACACAATACAATGATTAATTACATTTTGAGTGAATACATACATAATATTCAACACTTTTTTTTTCTTTTTTGTTGAATGTCCCATATGTTTATTCATTCTTTTTAATTCAGTCATGTTTAATATTTTGGGGGTGAGTAATTGTCTATGTTTGATTTGCCTGAACTGATGTAATTTTTTTTTCTCTTTATGAGATAAAGGAAATTTTCTATCTAAAATTACGTTTAAGTAACATACTTACCGTGACCCACTAGTGCAGACTCCGGCAGGGGTCTGACATTCCTGCCCTGTGCAAACTACTATCCGCCTATGGGGAGAAAACGAAAGTAGCTACGGCCGATAAACTCCTTATTTTATCAAGTTCAAGAAACACGTTCATCAATAACAAGGTAGGCAGAAACACTGTGAAGCACATGCGACGGTAAAATTCATCCTGAGGCACACAGCCAAAAAGACAGAGATCAACACGCAATGCCAGGGACAGTTACCTCAGGAAATGGAATGATAAGATGCTCTCCACATCTAAACCTTTCAATGGTCAGAGTTTCTCAAGGAGGCGTTACTGTGTTTGGACAAATACAACCTGATTCAGAGCAGGATCCCTACTCTGACAGAGAAACAAGAAAATATGTGGACACAAAATACAGAAGATGGTAGTCAGACACAACAGAACAGAAAAGAAGTGAAAGACTCTCTCTACCTATCAGTGACAGCCAACAAGTCTGACCAAAGAAACTGTTGGGTTTTTTTCCCAATAAACAGATCTCCAAAGGTACAAATTAACAGACCAACATATATACCCTGTGCAGTATCCAGTAAGCATGTAGGTACAAATTAACAGATCAACATATATACCCTGTGCAGTATCCAGTGAGCATGTAGGTATTCCAGTAACAGATCAACATATATACCCTGTGCAGTATCCAGTGAGCATGTAGGTATTCCAGTAACAGATCAACATATATACCCTGTGCAGTATCCAGTGAGCATGTAGGTACTCCAGTCCTTTTATCGTCTGCAGCATGTAGCTCTTGATGTGGGCAGCTGTCAGCACGATGTTGCTGTCCTTGATCACAATCTGCACAACACAGAGACAGAGAGAGAGAGAGAGAGAGAGAGAGAGAGAGAGAAACTTATAGTGTATACAAGTGGAGTGATGACCTAGAGGTAACGCGTCCGCCTAGGAAGTGAGAGAATCTGAGCGCACTGGTTCGAATCACGGCTCAGCCGCCAATATTTTCTCCCCCTCCACTAGACCTTGAGTGGTGGTCTGGGTGCTAGTCATTCGGATGAGGCAATAAACTGAGGTCCCGTGTGCAGCATGCACTTATCGCACGTAAAAGAACCCACAGCAACAAAAGGGTTGTTCCTGGCAAAATTCTGTAGAAAAATCCACCTCGATAGGAAAAACAAATAAAACTGCACGCAGGAAAAAATACAAAAAAAATGGGTGGCGCTGTAGTGTAGCGACGCGCTCTCCCTGGGGAGAGCAGCCCAAATTTCACACAGAGAAATCTGTTGTGATAAAAAGAAATACAAATACAAATTATCACTTTATGAACTCCTTGCAGCAGGGGGAAACCTTTGTCTTTGTTCAAATACACAGCAAGAATGACATAAACAACAACAATAAGAAGATAAAGTTCAATTCTTCTTAACACAGTTTTTCCAATAAAACTTAATTCAGACATTCAGCTTATCTAATAAATAATGCCTACTGACTGCCATTGCACTGCCAGTGGTTAGTTTTACAAACAGTCTGTTTTGGGAGGGTATGTAAAGATTTGGGGGAAAGAGTCAATTTTTGAAAATCTACCTGTCCCCGGGATGACAAAAAAAACTGACAAATAAAAATTGTCTGGGAATTACTAGCCCTGCATAGAACTAGAAGTGACAGGAACTGTACTTGTTCATTGTTTGATGTCTGACACTCTCAACCTCAAACTTATATCACTCAAAGGAGAAAACAAATTCTCTACACAAAACTGGCCAAGGAATACGCCATGACCATGGTTTTCACTGTAATTTTTTTTTCCCCGGACCATGGATCATGTCGAAAACCTTACCTCCAGATCTGTCTCCATGAAGTCGAACACCAGACTGACGTTGGACTTGTGACCAAAGACATCCAGCAGCTGCAAAACATGTTGGTGTCCTTTTTCATTTTACATATTCTGTTCCCTTTCACTCAGAGATTCACGCATGCCTATGTGTATGAATAAGAGGTGTGAGTACACATGATTTGATTTATCCATGCATAAGATTCAGCATTATACAAATATTCATGTTTATTCATAATGCTATAAAATAATATTAATATCATCGTTCTTATCATATTTTGCTTAGTTCATCATGCCAGCAGTTAGTCAAGGTTGTTTTGGTGGTTATAATAATAGGAGAAAGAGGGAGGGAGGAAGGAAAGGTCAAAGAGAAGAGAGATTTAAATAAAAACAACAACGACAAAAACCCCTAGTATCAACCAAAAGCATATCATAACTTTCACACATATTTCTCCTGAACTGATCAAGGCATTTTTGTTTTTTTTAACCTCTCATCAGTGAAGGCTGTAATCTCACTGTAATAAAACTGAACTTACAGGTCAGGTGTCAGGCACCTTTTATCTGGACTTCCTCTTGTTCTGATTGTATTACTTTTGTTCCACCACTTAACTTACAAGTACACAAAAAGATGTCATTACACTAAAGATTCATGCCAAACTTTTTCACCAAGGTTCAGCAGTTAAAGGCTTCACTGGTTGCCTGTTCAAGCTAGAATTGAATATAAAGTTGCCTGTCTATGCTTTCAGTGCCTGAATTGTGTGATACCACATCCTCATATCTTCCTGAGCTTGTTAACCCGTACTTGCCAAACAGAACATTGAGATCTCTTGATTCCTCCCAGCTGTTCCTCGATACTTCCTTAACTCTTGTGGAAAGAGGTCATTTTCTGTCTTCGGCCCAAAAACTTGGAATTCTCTGCCTATTGCTCTCAGACAAACAACTCATCTATCTACCTTTAAAGCAAATCTTAAAACTTATCTCTTTAAAAAAAACACTTGTCATAACTCAAATAGTGCTGTTGTCCCAGGCCCATGGCAATGTGAGTGTGTGTGATGGGTGAGTAGAGAGAATGGGGGTAGGTAGATGGATGGTGGTGGTGTGGTTCGAAAGGGAGAATGACCTGATTTTTACCCCTTTTACCTTTTCTATCCAAAACTTAATTTACAATTTTTACAAAATCTATGACATGAATATTACAATTATGCTCCTTTTTACATGTATGTATTTTAAGTGAAATTTGCTGTTATCTCAGCCGTTTAATCATGTGTATGTCTGTGTGTGTGTTTTCGTATGAGTGTTGGAATGTAACAGTTGTAGTATTGAGAGTATGTTACTTTGTGAGCTTTATGCATTGTGTTTTAATAATATTAATGATTCTGTTTTATGTTTCTACTACTTTTTATATGCTTTCTTGTTTTACTTTAGGTACTGGATTATAAAGCGCTTAGAGCTTGCTTATACTTGTATCATAGCGCTATATAAAAACAAATTATTATTATTTTCATTATAATTATTAACTCATTTAACCCTGCATCTGAGCATCGCTCTAGCATCAAAATTTATCTCATTAAAACGGGTTTCATGTTGCTACATACGCATGAACCGCAAGGATATCAATCAATCAATCAATCAAAAACACTTTATTAATCCACATGGAAATTTAAGATGTGCAATCACAGGCTCGTTGTAAACACTAGCATAAAATCATCATGCGCAACATAAGAAAAGATTAAAACTAGTCAAATAAGAATTCAAATAAGAACGATAGACTAACCCCCCCCTCCCCCGCACACACACATACTCATGTTTTAAGACAACAGGGTATTGCACAACAATATTTACAAATGAAAACATCCAACAAAAAAGGGGTATATATTACTAAAAATGACATGCGCGCACGCACGCACACACACACACACATGCATCTGTGGTAAGCAGTTCAGCTTGCATCATTGTTTGTTTCACTGCCAGCAGTTAAGTACCTTCTTGCCCAAGTATTTCAAAGAGAATAATAATTCTGCAGATGATTTTTATTAAGTTATTTCTGACGAGGTTCTTATGGTCGAACTTTCACAGGCATTAGTTCATAGCCCTATTTCTACATTCCTTTAATGAACTTCAGAATTGTGTTAATGGTTTGATTATTATCATTATTATTAATGAATTGTTACTGTTAAATGTAATTGCATGTTAGTTCTACATTTTACGGTAGTTTTCTAGTTTACCTTTTTTCTGTTTTCCTCTCCCCCCCCTTTTTTTAACGTCTAATATCACTGATAGTGAAAAGACGCTAAACTAAAGAACGAACACACACACACACGTTAAGACCATAAGGTATTGTACAACAATACATTAATAAAAACATCAAGGGAATAAATTGTATATATAAGTAAAATGCACACACACACACACAAACACACACACACACATACACATGGATGTATGCACGTATGCATGCACATAACATATGTCATGCCAATAAAATTAGTACATTAAGATATATGAAATCCAAGTAAAATAAGACAATATTAAAAAATCACTTCCGATCACATACACACAGAAATGCTTGCCCGTGCTCACCCGCTCAGTCCCACATGCACGCATAATGTCTGCTCCCATGCACTCGTCTGCTGGTGAAGTTCAGGTGTTGCTGTGGCGAGGGGGCTTGGGAGGTGGGAGGGTTCACTCATGAGTTAGTGTATTGGATGTTTTGATTGTGTGCGCGAATGGCTGTCGGAATGAATGAATTAATGTAGTGAGATGTTCTTGCGCATGGAGCTCTGAACCTACCACTTATGCCTGACCGTCTGCTATTAATGTCATCATGTAGTGGGTGTCTTTCATCGTTCAAAATTGTTATTAGTCTGTCAGTCAGTTTTCTATTGTGCATGTCGCTAAAGGTGTCTTGTCTTATACCCACCACCCCACCCGCTTTCCTAATGACTTTTTCCAACCTGTCTTTGTCATGTTAGGTCAAGTTTCCCCCCCAGCACACGGCTCCATATGTTAAAACACTGCAGACAACAGATGTGTAAAACATTTGGAGCATCTGCTTGCATACATTAAAAGATTTCATTTTTCTAAGACAGTACATGCGACTGTTGCTCTTTTTAACTCTTTCCGATGCTCACGCATTCCTACACAAAACGTATTTGGTTTCGGACGAAGGAATGGAATAGCATTCTCCGAAAGTAAAATTCCATCATGCGCTGTACACGTGATTTTGTGATTAGCCAAGCAGAGTGCGCTATTCTGGGTCACTCCACAATCGAACAGTACGATTGGTTAGTCTATGATGTGTGGCCTGTCTCGCACACACGCTGACAAAGTCACTGACTGGTCGTCTGCTCGCGTGCCAGCCTGTCAGCAAAGCGGGCTCTTCTCAAAATGTTGTGATGTGAACAAGGCAGTGACGGTAATGTTTTTGGGTTGCCGAAGTACTTGAAATGCTACAAACTGAAGGGTCGGACATTGAAGAGGTGGATGATGACGAAGAAGAAAGCGAATTTAATGCAGAAAGCGAGCATGGGTATGGTGATTCGGGGTGAAAAATTGGCAGTATTTTCTACATATGGCAAAACTGTAAAAATAAGATGAGAAAATTGATTTTTTTTTTTTATATATGTAATAGCTCAACACGTAATAAACCAGTTCTGAAAGTTTCATTTTTTTACACAGTATTTTGTATTTTTTGTAATTTTTTTCCAAACCCTTACAAATGAGCCGTCTGTGGGGAAAAGCAAGGGAGAAAACTTGTCCCGAGTGAGTTAATGAGTGCAATTGAGTTTTCATTCCAAGACAGCTTACTGTCGATTATCACACCAAAAATATGTGTGATAATCGACAGTAAGCTGTCTTGGAATGAAAACTCCATTGCACTCATTAAAAAGAGCAACAGTCGCATGTACTGTCTTAGAAAAATGAAATCTTTTAATGTAAGAAGCTAACTTCTATAGTATAATTATCCGGATGTGTCCACACATAAACTGGGGGTGAAAACAGTATGTTTTTTGCACCTTTTCTGCATCAATATGGCTCAAAGGCCTGTCAAAGCTGTAAACTCCCTACAGTTAAATGGGTTATTGTGTTTATAATCCTGACGATGGAAGTGGTCATCAACACTGTGATGCACACGTACCCCAATAATGTTTGGATGGGACAGCTCCTGTAACAACTTGATTTCACGCAACGCCGTTCTGTTGATTCCATCAGCTGCCTCCACTCTGGTGCCCACTTTGATCTGCAGGAAGCAAAATAAGATACTCCATTCCTGTGTTATATGCAGAGCAACACAACAAACATGGCATTAAACAAGCAGCAAAAGAAAACTGCCACCAAAGCAAAATTTGCAACTTTTTTACACACAACAATTCTTCTCGCTCCCACCCCCAATAACTATGCTACAAAACTGACAGGTGATTTCTTCTTAAAGTAAATATATCTAAGTAAAATCCAGTGTTGAGCCTTTGTTTTCAGACATCTGTTATTTAGACATTGCATAGTAAATATGTTATGGGTATAAATCTATAAGTGAACATGAAGTAACAGTACAGGACAAAAAACACTCAGCTTGTTCATCTATTCTCAGGCAATTAAAATTGACATCAGTGGGATATACAACTGCTGCTCAATGAAAATTGGAGCTACAGGTTTAAATGATGCAGTGAATTGTGTTGTGGATTTCAGAAATATACAGTAGCACACATTAACCTAAAGAACTTGAAAATGGCTCTTAAATTTTTACACAGACAGCTAAATTAACCCATGGAACAATTTTTTCCCACTCTTGGAAGAACTATACATGCATCAAATTCAAAGTTGACAACAGTATTGGCAGTAGAGTCATAGTCAGTTACAGTATTGACAGTAGAGCCATTGATAGTTATCATCAGTTACAGCAGAGTCATTGCTGGTTACAGTATTGACAGCAGTCATTCACTCATTGTCAGTTACAGTATTGACAGTTGAGTCATAGTCAGTTACAGTATTGACAGTAGAGTCATAGTCAGTTACAGTATTGACAGTCGAGTCATTGATAGTTATCATCAGTTACAGCAGAGTCATTGCTGGTTACAGTATTGACAGCAGACATTCACTCATTGTCAGTTACAGTATTGACAGTTGAGTCAGTCAGTTACAGTACTGACAGTAGAGTCACAGTCAGTTACAGTATTGACGGTAGAGTCATAGTCAGTTACAGTATTGGCAGTAGAGTCACAGTCAGTTACAGTATTGACGGTAGAGTCATAGTCAGTTACAGTATTGGCAGTAGAGTCACAGTCAGTTACAGTATTGACGGTAGAGTCATAGTCAGTTACAGTATTGGCAGTAGAGTCACAGTCAGTTACAGTATTGATGGTAGAGTCATAGTCAGTTACAGTATTGACAGTAGAGCCATTGACAGTTATCATCAGTTACAGCAGTCATTGCTGGTTACAGTATTGACAGCAGTCATTGTCGGTTACAGTATTGGCAGCAGAGTCACTGAGAGTTATTATTGGTTTCATTATTGACAGTATTGTCACTGTCAGTTACAGTACTGACAGTAGTCACTGAGTCATTATCAGTTTCAGTATTGACAGTAGAGTCACTGAAAGTCATTGTCAGTTACAGTATTGACAACAGACTCATTGTTGGTTACAGTATTGACAGCAGAGTCATTGTCAGTTACAGTATTGTCAGTACAGTCATTTTCGGTGGAAGTATTGACAGCAGAGTCATAATCAGTTGCAGTGTTGACAGTAGAGTAATTGCCAGCTACAATACTGACAACAGAGTCACAGAGTCTGAGAGTCATTACTGGTTATACTATAGTATTGGGGGCAGAGTCATTGAGAGTCATTGTCAGCTACAGTACTGATAGTCACAAAGAATCGTTCGCATGAGACGATTAACCAAGGTCCCATGTGCAGCATGCACTTGGCGCACTGAAAAAGAACCCATGGCAATGACAGTGTTGTACCCTGGCAAAATTCAAAAGAAGAAATCCACTCTGATACTGATAGGTACACAATATACATACACATGCATTCATTCAAGACCCGACTAAGCACATTGGGTTATGCTGCTGGTCAGGCATCTGCCTAGCAGGTGTGGTGTAGTGTAAAAATATACGGATTTGTAGGAAACTAAGAATTATTGTTGGATGAAAGAATTAGAAGTGCCAGCAAAGTATTAGTCACCACCTCCCCTCTACATTTGCCCCAAAGACAATCTGTTCTAATGCTGTCAAGGAGAAGCGACGATCATAACTTTGGTGCTACACAAGGATGTCATGTAAGTATGTTTGTTACAGTAACATGGAACTGTTCCATGGAGTTTAGCCACACATATCACTAAGTAAACTACAGAATAAAATACACAAGCACATTATGATTATATTTTTTTTTTTAATTTTAATGTGACATATGGTTAAATCATGTAATAAAACAATCATTATGATAATGCTGAACAATTTACCAACAGCAAGTAACATTAGCATACTATGAACAGTATGAGGAAGTGCTATATGGAATACAAATACTCACATGTGTACACTCACACAGATACTCACTCAAAACACATACATATTGCTGGGCTGTGATACTCTCCAAAGGGATAGCAGCCCTAAATTCACACAACAAAATCTATGAACCATTCATCAAATATACATTGGTTACCTAAGCTGGAAAAACAGTAACAACAGAAAACAGGTACAGCAACTGTGCGTGTGCCAAATCATTGATTTACTAAACTAAAACTTTTTGTCAAAAAATGGCAACCTCACATAATGTCTCTTGGCAATGAGCACATAACACATATTGGGAAAAAAGGACACAAAACAATATGTATCTTACCTTTTTCACAGCTACAATTGTGTCTGTTTTTGAATCCCTTGCTTTGTAAACAATGGCAAACTGCAAGTAAAACATAGCAACAATTTTTTTAATCAAAAAAACTATTGGTACCATTTTCCTTGAGTCCTGTTTATTATTTAGCCTATTCACACGTGTATTCCTTCTTTTTTGTTTCATAATTAGTGATGTAAAACACACACACACACGCACACACACAAACACAATTTGGACAAATGCTACAATTTTTACATTAATATTCTTTATAAGAGAATTAACTATTAAAATTGCCCAACTGCTCTGGGCAAATTGTCATGCTGAGCTGGCCAGCACATGACTGCCTGAGCACCTCTGCCACTGTGTGTCCCACATCCATGACCCTTCCAGTTTCATACATAAAAAAATGCGCACACACACACACACACACACATATATATATATATATGTATGTGTGTGTGTTGTTTTATTATTTATATATCATGATTTATCTAGAAACACTGACTTGTAGAAATATTGCATGCATGTTAAATGAAATGATAGCGTTATAACTAATATATATGTCTTCCGAGCTCTGTATATATATATCAGTTTTGTTTGTTAATCAATGTTATGCTTCATCAGCTAATAATAATAATAATGATTACCAAGAGAAGAAATTTTTGTTAAAGCTTTCTGAATTACCGCAATGTCTCCTTCTCACTCACAGTGTGTTATTCACGACAGTTCGCTTTATCGTCAACTATTCGTCACTTATTTTTAGTCTTACCTGTCCCTCTCCAAGAAATTCAATTTTTTCGTATCGCTTGTTGCTGTCCTCTGACATCCTGTGTTCATGCAGTTTGTGACGATTGATTTCAAACCACACAAAACTGCTCGCGTGTAAACAATGTGCTTGTGTTGTCTGTCCCTGGGTTGCCGTCTCAAAGCGATAGGCAATGGTATTTCAATCTCTCGGAGAAGAAGATTCTACATTAAGGGAAATAACTCACAAACGATTTATAAAACACGTCTGTGGTGTCAAGTGAAAGTAGCTAATAAACCAGCATATCAATTGTGGCAACTCCAGTTTGAAGTTGATAAATAGGGTGACTTTTGAGATGTTGCGGTATTCATTATATGGCAATGTATCATGAAAGAGGATTTTTTACTGGCAACAAAATTTGTGTTTGGGTGAAACTGGGTTGATATTCCCCGTGTTCATACTCCCCCGACCCGATACTCCCCCTTACGTATGTGTGTGTGTGTGTGTATGTGTGTGTGTGTGTGTGTGTTAGATGATTATAAATGGTGAAATTTTGTTTTAAAAAAGAGATTACATTAAACACCCTTAGAACGAAATATACTATAACGACCAGTGAACAGTAAGCGGCGAACTTGACTAATCAACAAAGACTTGCCATTAGGTAAGATTAAGCATTTACAATCAATATAATGTAATTATTAATAATAAAAATAGCGAAAAAAGAAATTGATTGATTGTATCAATTATTGGCATGAGGTTTTCGGGGGTAAGGTTATGCGTGTTTGCATGCCAGCTTGCATGCCAATTGTTCATAATGTTTTCGTTCATTTATTGACTCAGTGTGTTCACAAATAATAATAATAATAATGGTACTTATATAGCGCTAAATCTTGTGCATAAACAAATCAAAGCGCTTTCGCACCAGTCATTCTCACGCAAGCATAACTCTAAAACTGAAAAAAAAAAGACAAGGAAGAGGCAGGGAAGGGAGGCTATTTTGGGAAGAGGTGGGTTTTAAGGCCAGACTTGAAAGAGCTGAGTGTGGAGACTTGACGAAGCGAAAGAGGAAGTTCATTCCAATTGCAAGGTCCAGAGACAGAGAAAGAACGGTGGCCAACAGTCGAGAGTTTGAATCTAGGTATGTGTAAGTGGAGTGGATCCGAAGCTGATCGTAGTGAGCGAGATGGAGTGTAGAGGTGAAGGCAGCCACAGAGATAGGAAGGGGCTGATTTGTGAATACATTTGTAGCATAGAGTGCTGATCTTGTACTTTATTCGGTGTGAATACAACACACACACGCGCGCACGCACACCCAGCGGCGCGCGCGAGACAGATCAAGAGAGACAGACAGAGGCACTGAGAGACAGTGACAGAAAATGAGAGACAGAGACAGAAAATCTGACAGAGAGGAGGAGGGAGAGAGAGAGATGAAGAGAGATTGAGAGAGTTTGGGCAAAGGACCAAAATCACACACACACACACTGGAAGACAGGCTGTGTGTACCTAGAATCTGGAAAGAATCAATTGTAGTACCAATTCACAAAGAAGGAAAACCAGTCAAATGTATTAACAGTTGTTAACTCACAGACCGATGATTCTATAATGATTGTCCAACCAGAATCCTCACTCGTTAAATACTCTATTATACCCATAATTTGATCAGTTTGTTTTTTTATGCCGAGATCTTCTTTTACATAAACAACAGATTGATAATTTGATCTTATTGTAATCTCCTTGGTTTCTTCAGGCTCTCCTGGTTTTGCCTACCTCATCTCAACCTTAAGCACTATATTTTGTTTAGTGAGTGGCATTGTATTCCAATGTACGTATTGTATCACTTTGATTTCTTATTAATGCTCGGGGATCAATATCTGTTAGTAATGCTCTAATGTTAATAGTTAGAAACCACTTTACCAAAAATTTTTGTACTTACATTCATGAAGTGGTGTTGTTGTTCTTGAATTGTAGTGATTAACTCCTCTTTTCTCAATCAAGAATATCTAGTTACACCTGATTGAGAGACCATAGATTTCAACTCACTCACCATATATAACTCGAAAGGGCTTAAATCAAGTAACCTAACAAGTTCACGTCTTGTTGCATTCTGATTATACTTGAGTTGGTGCTCATCAGCGAGACGTTTATAATATGCAGTTGTATATCTTGCCATTTGGAATAATTATAAATATTTTTTCTTCAATTGGAAATTTGACAAATTTCCTAATAAGTTCTTGATCTGTAAGCAACAGGTCATAATAAATTGGGAAATTTTCCATTTAGAGAAATAAAAACATGTGATTACACAAAAATGTGTAAAGGTAAAAACATTTGCAAATACCCACAAGTTAAAACCACCACCACATGTGGAAAAACCTGGGATGAGATGTACTGTCGTGATCATATTAAATGTCATAGAAAAAATATGCCTCTCCCTGCTATTTATAAAGGATGTGGTTTTTATTGTCGCAGTGCAATCGTGTGTAAAGCGAGTCTTATACAAAGTAAACAAAAACTTAGTGGAGGTTTACGACAATTATGACTTGCTTGGTGAAGATGGATATCTTAGTGGACCTATTCCATGGGGTTGTGAAATTGCAGGTGTTATTAATCCGTTGCTCAAGTCGCACATATCCAAAAAAAGTTGTTGCATAATAACATGTTATTTTGTTGCTGTTGTTCTGTACATGTAAATTACATAGTGCTTCTCTGGTCTCACTATGGTAAAAATCCATAAACATTTTTCAAACAGAACGTCTCAAGGTGTCTCGGGACGTTTTTTTAGTAAAATCCCCACAAAACACTAGGTGGTCCAGAACCCTTAAATCTTATACTAATGCTGGACGACTTGTTTGAAGAGGTGGCAAGCCGGATGCACAGCACACTTCAATCGTCCCATATGCAACTTGAGTGAATGTCATCAAAGAACTTCACCCTCTCACTTGCAAATGCTCTTTGCTGTCAAAAAGCTTTCCAGCTCAGTTTCTGAGACCGTGATTGACTGTGTACGTTGACTTTACTCACCTTTGTCATTGTTGGGACAGTGATTTACTTACAGGTCTGCACGAGCTGTGATTTTTTTCTTTTTTATAAACTTATATAGCCTGTTTTGATTTCTTCTACAGGTATAATCTGACAATAGGCATGCTATTTCTAGCCGTATTTTGTTTCTTTTCTCCATGGATGTTATTATGTAGAGGTGGAAATAGACTTTTTGTTGCACAAAAATTATTATCTTGACCAGAATACATAATGCAACTGAGCTAAGGTGCAAACTTTGCAACAATGAGGAAGAAAATGAAGTACATTTCGTCCTAACTTGTCCTGTCCAGCATGACTTAAGAAAAAGGTATATATCATCCAAATTCTGTAAATTTCCCAGTCAGCATAGATTAGCATTACTCATGGCTTCTCGGCATGAACAGACCATTTGCAATTTGTCAATTTATTTGTTCAAAGCATTCAGACTGCTATCCACTCTGTCTTAGAATACTGGTTTGTTCTTGATGATATGATAAGCTTATTTCCTGTTGTTTTTCTTACATGATCATGTGTATGTACCCCTTCACGAGGGGCAATGGCCTATACATGAATAAATTATTCGTATCCATATCCCTCCATCCAGACTGTACAAGTATGCAACACGAAAATTGACATTTTTGCAGCCTGTCTTTAATGTTGTCATTCTGGTGTTGTCAGTAGTTAGACCCCTTCCATCCTGTTTCCTGTGATGGTTAACCCTGTTAGCCTATCACATGTCAGGATGTGGGTGTTGACATTAAACCCGAATATAACAAACAATACCTCAGCTTCTGAGTGATTACACTTCTGTATTTGCATTCTATTTTTGACAGCAATAAGAGTGAATTTCATCTATGAATTTCCTACTATTGACAATATACACTTAGCTGATGATTTAGACTGGATAAATGTGCTACATGAATTCAAGTGAGATGTTTTCCATGTACCTCAAATGACAGCTCCCATTTATCCATGAATGCTAAAGACTGACATGCAATATTCAATCAAAAAAAAAAAAAAAAAGGAGATTTGTGTGAAAGTGCATGCTTGCATGTATACATAAATAGTGACTTGTATAGTTTATATTTTCTGCGCATGCACGTGCACACACACACCACACACACAAACCATACAGTACTCAGTGTTTACACGACATTCATACATCACAGAGACATTCCTCCAGAAGGAAACCAAATATTTTTGTTTTTTTCTATTTATCATAACACAGAAAAAAAAAAGCATGGTAAACACATTCTCAACCACATGTGAATCAATTTGTAACTGAACATGCACATTTGAAGAGACTTTAAGGCATTTTACCTACCTAAAACAGTTCTTTCCTGGTACTCACCTCACACAGAAAAATTAATATGCAGCAGATGAGCCAGGAGGCAAAAGATTTCAAATTCACACTGGAAGTTTATCTTGGTGTTCATCATTCATATAACAGGCTTGTCGACAGACAGTGGGATGACACCAACACAGTGGCTGAGGACTGTGGACTACAGAGTGCCTCGACTCCCTCATGCATCCAGCAATGCAGGAGCATCCAACTCTAAGTGGCTGACTGTCATCTATGGCAGAAAGATGAATGTGTTCACTGCCTCACCTAAGCAGTTTTCGGACCTTCTTCTGCATGAGGCAGGGACGTGGAAAGGTGTTGGAAATGTTCCAATAGGCTAAGTGAAAAGAAACAATATATTCTTGTTCAACTTCAGTACACCCCACCCCCCCACCCCAACCTCCCCTGGCTCCCCCCTCCTCCAATCTTCCTGGTCACCCCCAAGCTGTCCACACTGACACTTGTACAGGTGTTCACTCAGAAGACATTCACCTTCATTCCTCAGCCATTCAACAGACACATGAAAATCATGACCATGATTTCACCTTTTGTTGTAAACTATGTACAGACACTGTCACCCAATACCTGGCATGTCCTTCAGGCAAAAACCTCTTTATGACGGTGACGACAGAATCAATCCCAAGCAAAAATAAATAATCCATTGTCTTTCCTTTTTTTTTTTTTTGTTTTGGTCTCAAATCTCCAGTATTCTGCACCATTGTGAATCATACAATCTTAACAGTGAAGAGTTTTCAATCTCAAAGGTCAACAGATGTGTAGATTTGCTGGTGCCTTTATGTGTAAAAGCATGCAGAAGATCAAACACACATGTAAAAGATCTGTAATCCATGTCTGAGTTTGATGGATTACAGAAATGCAGAATTACCCAACATGCACCAACCAGAAGTAGAATCATCAACAATTTGATGTTAGTGATTTTACCAATTTCAAACCCAGGAGTTTACAGCCTGAGCAGGCTTCCCTGTCATACTGATGTGGAAAACACACGTAAAATACACTGAAATCAACTGTTGTTTCCTCTAAATTGACATATGTGAGCCTGAAATACTTTAGAAATAAGTTGTTTTTGTTTTTTTTACCTTTCCAGTTTATACAAATGTAGGAATGTGGAAACTATATCAATGAAACAAATTTCAATGCCAGAGCAATGCTCAGGCGCAGGTTCAAATGAGTTAAGAATGACTGCATCATTCAAGTGAAAACACACCAGTTTCCTATGACTGATCAAATGAACACAGATCAGAAGATATTGTACTGTCTTGTGTACACATAGATCAATATACATTTCAATGCCTAGCCCTAACCTTTCGATTCCAAATTCAATCTCAATACCACCTACACACTGCCCCTGCACATACACACAGACAGACAGACAGGCTACAGTTAATTTAAACCCATCACAACAGTGTGTGAAATATGCCATGCTGAACAGACCATACTTTACCACACAAAGCTTTGTGAACAAACATTAACAACCTTGAACATGTATACATTAAACATTTCAATAAAGGACACTATTACAAATAATCCGTCTTTCTTTCTTTATTCAATGTCATCCAACATATGAAAATATAAGTAATTTTCCTTGTATACTTTTCTTTTGGAATAGTAACATTCATATTTTTATACGGTAGTCCAATAGCAATAATTGAAACACACAGGTGTGTCAAAACTACACCCACCTCTATCTACCCTGCCCTCTCCCCTTTCCTTTACTAGGTAGACTGGTTCACATCTGTGGTTTTCGAATAAAAAATAATGTGTCACAGTTTGGGCCAATAATAAAGAATTGAAGACAAAATATCAATAAGAAATTAAACATGTATACAAACTGAGGCAATTAAAAGATATCTGACTTCATCTCCAACTTCTTCAAAATGCATTCTCCAAAACAGGCAAAATATGAAAAAAGTAATCCTTTCTTCTAAGAGACAGAAAGTTAGAAATGACTTACCCTTCCCACACACCAGAACAACCTATGCACACAGATATTTCATTACACTTTTTTTTTCTACATAAGAATGTTTTCCTTCATCTACACACATTCCAAGTGATTTTGGGCAAACAAGGATAAGATTTTTAAGTATCTGAAACATTATTAACACATTTGCAATGATCCAAAACTATCAACAACAAAAAAACCCCAAAAAATCTTACATTCTAACCTACCCAGGACATTTTTTTCAAAGGTTGGGCTAAAGTTTCAAAGGACTCAACCAGTCTAGAATAAATGTTGACAACAGATGAAACCAACTTGGTCATGTTGTGTTTATAAATATTGTTTCCAAGACTGCCAATTTGGAATGGATCTTCATGTAACTTAAAACAGAAACAAGTAAACCTCATCGACTGTTCTTTCTGATGAAACGATGTCCTCACTATGAGCCAGACCTGAAAGAACTGAAGACTGATGGATGTTTGCATCAAACAGGAACCTACATTGCAGCCCATTTTGACCAGCATTCAAAAACAGGATCACCATTCACTCATGCATCCACCTTTCCCCTGGTTCATCCTATCAATGATATTTCTTTTCATCAGGGTGTTCAGATCCAAAGTCTCTCTCATTATCCTCTGGCTGTGGAACGAAGGGTTGATGGGACTCCTCCGGTGTGCCAGCATCACCCGATTCATCAATGTCAAGCATCTCAGCATTTTTGTTGGTAAGGCTGGAGTATATTGTCATGGCCTGGCAGACAGAAAAATAACACACACACTGTAATGAGAAAACAAGTAAACAAATAATCAATTTGATGGTGTGGATAAGACAAGAAGGAGATGTCCAGTATCACCAGCTCATTTTGCTTCACTGTGGAGTTCATTTTTTCAAACAAATACAGTAAGGTTTGCACTGTGTTTCTGGTTCTTTTCATTTAAATACAATTGTGTTTCAGATTTTTTTTCATTTTTCGAACAATTCCAGTAGGGTTTGCAGTGTGTTTCAGATTGTTTCCATTTGAATATAAATATAGTTGGTAAGGTTTGCAATCTGTTCAAAGTTGGGTTTAATAACCTAATGGCTGACACTATTAAGGTCAACTTGTCTGCGAGAGTAGTGTCTTCACAGATTTTTTCCTTTACCAAACATCATAATGAGTAAGGTTTGCAATCTGTTTCAGATTCTTTCCTGTTTTCAAACAGCCAAGCAACAAAGGAACAGACCGACAGACAAATCAACCAGACTCAGATGACCTGTGTGACCATGGAGGACACATCGCCGGTGTTGGAGGGGAGGATGACCGTGTTGCTGGTCTTGGCCAGGTTGCTAAACGCTGTCACGTACTGCTCCGCCACGTTCATCGACACCGCATTCATGCCGTTCTGTGCAACATTCAGTTTCCTTTCACTGTTTTTCAGGGTATGAAGGATTACACACAGACGAACAAATGAACAAACTAAACATTGAAAAAAACAACTAATAAAAGAACTGTGTCAACATTTATGTGTAAAATACAACACATGCATGCTCTATCAGTAATGTGACTCTATTACCCCACTCATTTACATAAAACACGTACAACTGTTCCAAATATATCAAAATATTCTACAAAACTGCCTTGGAATACATTATACAAAGTCTCATATCCATATACTCTTTGAATGTAGTGCTAGAAAGCTGGACAGATTATCAGTTTCATACAGACATTTGTCATCTTCCTAGTTTTTTTAACTGAATGCAAAAGTGTTCTTGAAATTGAAGACATCAGTCCACAAAAATTATAACATGATTCAACAATGTAGTGTTAGAAAGCTGGACATATTATCAGTTTCATACAGACATTTGTCATCTTCCTAGTTTTTTTAACTGAATGCAAAAGTGTTCTTGAATTTGAAGACATCAGTCCACAAGAATTACAACATGATTCAACACACACACACACACACACACACAAACACACTCTAACCTTCTGAGACAACGCTTTAGACACTCTGTCCACAGCAGCAGCTTTCGCCTTTGCCCTTGTAAACATGGCTTCTGCATCACCTGCACAAACACACACACACACCTCAAAAACAGTGTTTTTAATTTCTACAACTTTCAAAGGGGTGATCCATCCATTCATTCATGTTGTTCACATGTAACGTAAGAAATCAGGCTAAAAGCAGAACTGTATAACTACAAGCACATGCACACTATCATGCACTGACACACACGCATATGGCATCACTATTTTGCTCAAAAACTTTCTAATTAAAAAAGATCCTATCTCACATGAATACATTAACATACAGATACTGATGATCAAATGATTGTTGGAGACAGTATCCTTTTGAAAATTAGGCGAAGGATTCCAGCCCTTTTCAAACATGTCATTCTTGTGGATCTCATCTTTACTGAAGGGTTTAGGATTTGTGTCAGTCATCGGTCACTGACATATACAATTTTGAAATGACCCATTGATGTGGCAGCCAGTCGGTCACTTGACATTAAATTTTCATGAAATCAGTCATGCTAAAAGAGCTTTTCCAGATTTCTCTTATTCTCCTGCAAAATCATGACTGCAATTTCAAAATAGAAAATATTACTGTTAGTGTTGTTCCTCTGTAATTTGACACAAAGCAGAAAAACATTGTAAGAAAACAAAAATCAAAACTTGCACTGAGCTGGGAACAAATGGGCTATGGTCATATAATCACACTGTCCGAGTGTCGCTTGTGTATTGAAAATTGCAGCGGTACACAATGCCAGTTTAACTTTTTACTTTCCAGCCAGTCTCCTTGATTGAGGATGGCTCTGATACATGTAGAACATCAACCTCATAGCGGAGCATGCCACTGAAAGGAGCTGTGCAATGTCGATAAAGATCTGATAAATGTTCAAAACAGTTGCAACCTCTTCCATTCTACAAAATAAATATTTGGAGAGGATGAATCTGAGAAATTTCTTTTTTAATTTGTTGATGCTATGCTACAGTGTGTCTCTCTCAAATACTATTGAGATCTGATTAAGATACATTCAAGTGTACTGTTACATGCATGACTGTATATATTTCATAATCTGAGCTGCCGTACCTCGTTTCAGGGACAAGGAAAACATTATCTATTCATCTGATCTTCTTCCTGTGTAAACACAAGGGAATTAAACAGGTCTGTGGTGTACATTATGCTGGTATGGTACTTGAGGAAAGTGCTTGCCTAAATCTGTGGCATAAGACTGACATGAATGACAGTTACACGGTAAACCTAGTGTCTTTCAGCTGTACTGCTTTGCTTCTGTTTCTACCTTTTCTTCTGAATTAATTGGATCATAATGTCAACACTTACTAATCCGAGGAGCATGCAAAAATCCGTGTTTCACCATTTCAGAATCAAGTTTACTTCTGACAATGTTGTATTTTACATGTTCATCATGACACAGCAAACATTAGCACTTAGTCACACATATCATCACACACAAACACACACACACCTGTGTTTAAACCATTTCACATACCAAAGAGAGTGATGACATACAACAAATTCAATAATAAATTTGGGGGAAGTAAGGTGACTCAATGGAAATGCCAGGGAGAGGGAATATGGAGTTTGTTTTTCCTGACCCATCAAGCTGGTCTACTGACCCATGGTGTACTGAAACAAACCTAACTCTGTGATCACTAGAGTATATGTCCAAAGAGAATTAGAACATAACTTACACATCATGGAAAAGTTACTTCAGTGTAACAATAAAAACACTGTTTTTTCTATGGAAAAAAAAAATCAAACAGATCAAGTATAAGACGGGGAAACACAAGCAAGGACAACAAAAATCTACTCACCATTATGTCCATTCTCTCTCTCTCTCTCTCACACACACACACACACACTCACTCACACATACACTCAATTATGCAGTCGCACTTCCACAAACCTGTCGCTTGGTTAATCTGTTCAGCTTTGAAAGCTTCAGAATTCAAAATGCGGGCCCTCTTCTTTCCTTCAGCTACGTTGATATCTGCTTCCCGTACACCTGGGGAGTGAGGAAACTGATGAAGCAAACACTTTCTCACAGGACTTAGGACAATTTAGAAATCCTGGGAGTCCCAGAGACTCTTTGGCCATATTTCAAGGATACCCCAGGCTACATTCACAGAGTAACTCTACAGCTACTCAATCTAATCAAATGTACATAACTAATAAAATACTATACACATACAAAGGCAAGCACACCTATCAATCATAACTGTCTTGGCTTCTGGGCCAAGAAAAGGCTGAGGTGAGGGATTAATCTCTTCTTTGTAGCAACTGATCCTGATGTCAGGCTGAACCTCCCAACACACAATTTCTTCCTCCTTTTATATATGTGTTTTAGAAACTTTAAGAATGTCCAGGAGACTGACTCTACAAACATGCAGTGCATCCTTTCCATTTCCAAAGCATCAGGGATGCATAGTTATGCTTTATGTGAAGCTCTGACTCATCAAAGTGGTAAATGTGAAAATGGTAAGAAAACGCTTCTCAGAGAACATTTTGAAAAGAAAATAAATAAAGAGAAAAAGGCATGACAAACAAACTAAAAAAAAACAACAAAACTCCCACACACAATTTGTTCATGAAAAGTAAACATGAAATACTTCTAAATCTGATTCCTGTTTCATAATTTTTGTGCAAAACAGGTGTCAACAGGACGCTGGCGATCAAGAATGTTCATGCAGAGAGAGTTAATCATCATCATTCAACAGTGGATATGTGTGAAAGGTTTAATCAATGCTCTACCAAAAACAAAGAAAGTGTATCATTATTATCAATATCATTATCATGATCTCGATCAGGCAGTGGAAGCATCAACAGCAAGACTGCATCATGACACCAAATGCAACCATGATGCAGTAACAAAAATAAAAGCTGTATTATCATTATCATTATTATTATCATTATTATCATTAATCATTACAATCATTCAAGGCAGTGGAACCATCAACAGGGAGACTGCATCATGGTACCAACTGTTGTTTGCAACCGGCACATCTTTCATCAGTTCCACCAATCCCCACCTTCAGACTCCAGAATGGCGGCACGCTTTTTCCTCTCCGCTTCCACCTGCATTTGCATCGCCTCCTGCACTCTGGATGGCAGTTTGATGTCACCTGTCCACAGGACACAGCTAAACTGTACTGTATTGCATTACACTGTCTTATAAAATTATATCATGTTATCACTTTTTTGTCACAACAGCATCTTTTATCTGCGCAAAGTGCATGCTGCACACAGGATTTCGGTTTATGATATCAATCCAAATGAATAGCATCCAGACCACCACTCGAGGTCCAGTGGAGGCGGAGAAAATTCTAGTGAGTGTGGGACTGGATCCCGCAAGCTAAGATTCATTCACTTCCTAGTGGACGCATTCCCACTAAGCCACCAACCCTCTCACTGACTGTTTTCACTACCTTACTTTTCACTGTCATCCATCCTTAGTCAGGCCACACAGCTAAATCTTATCAGACAACGTTTTTCACTACCTTACTTTTCACTGTCGTCCATCCTTAGTCAGGCCACACAGCTAAATCTTATCAGACGTTTTTCATTACCTTACTTTTCACTGTCGTCCATCCTTAGTCAGGCCACACAGCTAAATCTTATCAGACGTTTTTCATTACCTTACTTTTCACTGTCGTCCATCCTAAGTCAGGCCACACAGCTAAATCTTATCAGACGTTTTTCACTACCTTACTTTTCACTGTCATCCATCCTTAGTCAGGCCACACAGCTAAATCTTATCAGACGTTTTTCACTACCTTACTTTTCACTGTCATCCATCCTTAGTCAGGCCACACAGCTAAATCTTATCAGACAACGTTTTTCACTACCTTACTTTTCACTGTCATCAATCCTTAGTCAAGCCACACAGCTAAATCTTATCAGACGTTTTTCACTACCTTACTTTTCACTGTCATCCATCCTTAGTCAGGCCACACAGCTAAATCTTATCAGACAACGTTTTTCACTACCTTACTTTTCACTGTCGTCCATCCTAAGTCAGGCCACACAGCTAAATCTTATCAGACAACGTTTTTCACTACCTTACTTTTCACTGTCGTCCATCCTAAGTCAGGCCACACAGCTAAATCTTATCACTGAACGTTTTTCACTACCTTACTTTTTACTGAAGTCAATCCTAAGTCAAACCACACAGCTGAATCTTATCACTGAACGTTTTTCACTACCTTACTTTTTACTGAAGTCAATCCTAAGTCAAACCACACAGCTGAATCTTATCACTGAACGTTTTTCACTACCTTACTTTTCACTGTCGTCCATCCTCAGCCAAGCCAAACAGCTAAATCTTATCACTGAACGTTTTTCACTACCATACTTTTACTGAAGTCAATCCTAAGTCAAACCACACAGCTGAATCTTATCACTGAACGTTTTTCACTACCTTACTTTTCACTGTCGTCCACCCTCAGCCAAGCCAAACAGCTAAATCTTTTCACTGAACGTTTTTCACTACCTTACTTTTTACTAAAGTCAATCCTAAGTCAAACCACACAGCTAAATCTTATCACTGAACGTTTTTCACTACCTTACTTTTCACTGAAGCCAGTCACTCTCTGGTCTCTCTCTCTACCCCTTCATGTGCATTCCCACCCATACAAACATCATGCACTCTCTTGTACTGACAGCAGACACAGATCAACATAATTCATTTTCAGATTAACTTAAAGATATAATGACAAAGTCACCTCACACACAAAACCCATTATTTCAAACAGGGTACTTTTCAAAATACTTTTCACTTTCTAAATAACCAATTCAAACAATAAAATTCACATTTTTAAAAACCAATTCAAATGACTTAATATAATGATTACTTTTTTAAGTAAACCTTACACCGTTTTTTTCTGCTGATTCAAAATACATTCTTGCAGTGATGGAACAAGCTGCAGTGTACTTACGGATTTCGTAACGAAGGCACATGATACCCCAAGCCTCAGACGCTTTGTTCAAGGAATCTGGACAAAAAAACAAAAAGAACCATTACTTACAATAGTTTTAGTATCAAGGAAAAAAAAAAACCCACCCAAAGTAATCAACCCAATCAAATGTGTGTGTCTGTGTGTGCATGTGTAATCAGATTTGAAGGTTTTAAACAATGGAAGGTTTTTTTAAACTTTGAGTGGAAAGTTTAAAGTGGTGACTTGTTTTTATTGTCTTTTTTGTGTGTGTTTTTTTTTAACCCTTGTAGTAGGTATTAACGTGGCGATAGCCTTGAGATGTCCTTAGTGGTCGGCTAGGCTCTAAGCACCATAATTTGATTTGATAATTTGATTTGATGTGTGTGCATAAATGTATGCATATGTGCATGTGTGTGTGTGTGAGTGTGTGTGTGTGTGCATGTGTATTTGTTTCTCTGCAAGCAAGATATTGCACATGCAGCTGTACATGTTTTCTTTCTTTGTGCAGATAAATTCATGTATTCATGTACTTCTATTGTTAACAAGATACTGCTATGGACATCAGTTAATCGACTACTGATATTCTACAAGATTTTGATAATTCATCTTACTTAAAGATTATGCATATCCTTCAAGCACCTCTTATGAAAAAAACAATAAACATATATACCCAAACAAACAAACAAATCCTGATCATCATCCCAAACTTACCCACAATATTGATGTTGAGCATCTCTCGTTCCCTGAACACAGTGTCCAAGGCAATCTTGCCAATTTCCGATCTCATGGTTGTCTGTGCGAGCTGTGTGATGGCATACTCCGGGTCCTCTACACCATAAGAGGCCTGAAAAATTGGGAGGTTTCAAAATGAAGTGGATTCAATTTTTCTAAACTTCTTTTTTAGGAGTGTGATATTGGGGTCTCTCACTTTTGTCTATCCTGCCTTCCTTTCTTTCACTAACGGCTAATGAGCAATCTCTACCAATAATGTTACAACACTTCCTGCACACACGCTAACTCACATCGACTGTAACTGCCATTCCACATGCACTGTTTCAGTACATGGGATGGGAAAAAAAATTATTTCCTGATTTCTTGTTTCTTTGTTTGATGTCTGAATGTGATAGGTGTTTTCTTGCTCCTTTACTGTAGAAACCACACGAAAACAAAAGAGAGAAGTGTTCTTTTTTCAGGGATGGTTGGTGACAGCGGGGCAGGGAAGTTGTGTGTGTGTGTGTGTGTGTGTGTGTGTGTGTGTGTGTTTGTGTTTGTGTGTGTACATGTCTGTTTGTGTGTGCATATGTGTGATGACAAAGATGATCAGCATTTTTCAAGCATGGTCATATTCATTCATCTAAAGCTAAAACATACCTCTGAATTTGACCATTCTCACCAGCGGATTAAAAAAAGTACTAAACACAATGAAATAATTTATATATATATATATATATATATATATATATATAAAAGTTGACTCCCATGGCTGAAATGGCAGGATGAAGATAACCACACACATAACAGACCACTTGTGGAAATGAGCAACTCTTTCATGAAGATGAAATTGCTCCAAAGAGGAACATGTTATGTTCAACATGTCGTGGTCCTATTCAGGAAACATCAAACAGCACTGGCACCTTGTCGATTGCAAGTACTGCCAAATTCGGCACTGAATACCAAACAGATTTTTCTCTTTTTTTTCTTTTATAATATAACACATCCATTTATGGTCTGAAATATTCCCAGTACTCTTTCAGAGCCATCTCACTTTATAAGGGTCCAGAACTCTCACGTACAGAACCGCATCCATTTGCAGGGTAACATTGTCTGCACACAGAAAATAGTCCATCAAGTCAATGCACAGATATATCAATTAAACATCTTAATTTTCTGGCATATCTTCACAGTATACATCACTATCACTCCTACTCAAAATTCATGAACATATGAAAAACATAATCATCAGGTTTATTTGAAAGATTCCACACTTAGGGGGTCAGGAAGCAGGAAAATAAATGAAGGCAAAGTGAAAAAGAAAAGGCAAAGTATACCAGGCTGCACGGTAAAATATCTTCACAATCATGTCTTCATTACATATCTAACATTTGATCATCCATTCCACATACCCTGCAGGTTATGCTTTGATTTTATTTACAGAGCTTTAAGCATAACTGTTGTTAATCATTCTATGTTTGTGAGTTTATGTGTGGATCTTATGGATTCTGATATTCTCAGCAGTTGTTGGGACTGGTGATGACGTCAACTCAACACTTGAAACAATTCTATATCCCCTTTGTTGGTTTCAGCAAGATGAAAAAACTACCTAGGTAATATACAAATAGTAAAGAGTGGTAACCCTCTCCACAGACAAGGTACATAACTTCAAGCCAATGGGGCTTACGCTACCAATTCACCTAGCACACAGGTAAATAAAAAAGGATACACTGGAACAAACCCAGACACTTCCCCCAAAAAAGGAAGCGCCAGGCTTGCTCTTATACTGATCATTTGACGTGCACACAGTAGCAATGACAAAAGAAATGTGCAAACACATATTCGCTTTTATTCAAGACTGGCATAGCCTCTTAAATCCTGAACAAGCCACACAAAACACACGGACAATACAGAACAAACACATGGTTGCCTCGGTGGTTTTTCAACTTGATATTAATGAACAATGAGGCCAGGAAATCAAATAATTAACAAATAGTAAAGAGTAGTAACTCTCTCCACACACAAGGTACATAATTTCAAGCCTATGCTGCTTATGCTACCAATTCAGACTGATTGACTGAGAAGCTTCATCAGCTGTTCCAGCTCATTTGGCAACATGAGGCAGTTCCACAGGACTTCAAAGACGCTTCCATCATACACCTGTACAAGCGCAAAGGAAATCGTCAGGCCTGTGACAACCATCGTGGAATATCCCTGCTGTCCGTCGCAGGCAAGACTCTGGCCAGAATGCTACTCAACTGTCTCATAGCGTACATTGAGCAACGTCTCCTACCAGAGAGCCAATGTGGCTTCTGGAAAGAATGCGGGTCTATCGGCATGGTGTTTGCTGCCAGGTAGCTCCAGAAGAAGTGTCAGGAACAAAACGCTGACCTTTACTCCACCTATGTCGATCTGACCAAGGCCTTCGATACTGTTAGCAGAGATGGCCTTTGGAGAATCATGGCGAAGTACGGATGTCCCAGAAAGTTCATCACCATCATACGGCAACTGCACGATGGGATGCTGGCCCGAGTCCAAGACAACGGAGAGACTTCAGAAACATTCCCTGTCTCCAACGGAGTCAAGCAAGGGTGTGTTCTTGCCCCCACCCTGTTCAGTCTCATGTTTTCAGCCATGTTTACAGATGCCTTCAGAGACGCTGACGTAGGCATTGGCATCAGGTACCGCACAGATGGCTCACTCTTCAACCTCAGGAGGCCTCAAGCAAAAACCAAGGTGAGGACAGACACCGTCAACGACTTCCTGTTTGCTGCGCTCTCAACGCTGCCTCCAAAGCTGACATGCAACACAGCGTCGACAAGTTCTCTGCTGCCTGTGACAACTTTGGCCTCAAAATCAGCACAAAGAAGACTAAGGTGATGCACCAGCCAGCTCCAGGAAAGCCTTACGTTGAACCAAATATCTTCATCAACAGGCAACGACTGAACGTGGTGGACAAGTTCGCATACCTGGACAGTACACTCTCTAGCACAGTTCTCATCAACGACGAGCTGAATGCCAGACACGCCAAAGCCAGCGCTGCCTTCGGCAGACTCCATAAGAACGTTTGGAACAGGAGATGCATCACCCTGGAGATGAAGCTCAAAGTATACAAGGCCATAGTTCTCACCACACTGCTCTATGGATGTGAATCATGGACGGTATGCCAAAAAGCTGAACCACTCCCACACCACCAGCCTCAGAAAACTTCTCGGCATAAAGTGGCAAGAGAAGATCCCTGACACAAAGGTGCTCACTCGTGCAAACTTGCCCAGCATCTACACCATCTTGATGCAGGCCCAGCTGCGCTGGGCAGGCCATGTAGTTCACATGCCAAACCACCGGCTCCCCAAGAAACTGCTGTACGGTGAACTCCAACATGGCAAGCGTTCCCATGGAGGCCAAAAGAAGCGCTTCAAAGACACTCTGAAAGCTTCTCTGAAGGCCTTCAACATCAGCCATGACACATGGGAGCTGAATGCAATGGACAGACCAAAGTGGCGTTCAGCTGTCTACAAAGGCGCCAAATCCTGTGAGGCCAACAGAATCGCTGCAGCAGAGCAATGCAGACAGGCGCGGATTGGCCTGACCACATCTGCGCACCCACAGAACCCAACCCACCCACCCCAAGGATGACTAGATGGTCCTCGTCAATCCCGACGGATGAACCACACATAATTTCAAGCCAATGCTGCTTATGCTACCAATTCAGCTAGCACACGGGTAAATAAAAGGTACCTTGGAACAAACCCAGACACTTCCCCAAAAAAGGAAGTGCCAGGCTTGCTCTTATACTGATCATTTGACGTGCACGCAGCAGCAATGACAGAAGAAATGTGCAAACACAAATTAGGTAATATAGTTTTACTTCTTCTTAATGTCTTTTTTTTGTTTGTTTGTTTGTCACATCTAAAATAGACATGTATTTGTCATGGATGTGTGTGTATGTTTGTTCCATCACGTATCTAATTCTTATTAATGTCTTTTTGTTTGTCACATCTAAAAGACACATATTTGTCATGGATGTGTGTGTATGTTTGTTCCATCACATATCTAATTCTTATTAATGTCTTTTTGTTTGTCACATCTAAAAGACGCATATTTGTCATGGATGTGTGTGTATGTTTGTTCCATCACATATGCTCAGGCATAAACAAGCTTTTGTACAAATGCTAAACATGCAGTTTATGACATTTTCAATCCACCAACATCTATTCAGGGTTTTTTTTTTTTTTTTTTTTTATTTCTTCGAGTTTGACAAATAGACCTATAAGTAGTTTTGTTAGTTAATGTACTTCTGACATTGTAGTTTTTTGTTTTGATTTTTCTTGTTCTTATCCCCCTCAATATTCTCAACATGATCCAATCAATTAACCAATCTGTGTTAATACAGGCACAAATGTTTTTCTTTAAGTTACTGTCTGTGTAGATCTTCATCAGCTCCTGCTAACTACAACTGTCACAGAATTATTTCTTTGAGAATGAAACATAAAAAAAGCTTAACAAGTTACTTACCTCGTGTGATGGCGCTTTGCTGAGGCACATCTATGACAATTTCTTTCAAGCTCTGAACATACTTGATAGAGTCCACCACAGGAATCAGAAAATTAAATCCCTGCACAGAGAAACATATTTGTCGTTAACAAATATCTGTCAGTCTTATTCATATCTACAAACATGCTTATGTGAACACGCACTACGAATACACAAAGAAAACACTGAATGGAAAGAAACATGCAGAACAATACTGACCCTCACACTGCAGTCCATAATAAGCAATACAAACGGCACTTGATAGCATGGGTTACATTATGATTATACATTGTTATAACTTTAAATATGAACATGTCAACAAAATTAAGCATCAAACAGAAATGATATATGCATATATATATATATATAGGAGGAGTTTGTATTATACTCCATGTTTGGTGTTAAATATACTTACCATGTCAAACTGATGCAAACTAGGCCTATTGGTTTGCTCTGCTTGGCCAAATTTCGCGCGGCTAACAGTGAAAAGATGGGCCCACCGCTCTCAGCCAATCAAACGCCTCTAAAAACTATAAGCGCTTAATCATTCCGTGGCCATGAACAAAAATGCCCCATGAGAACCACGGCGGAGACGCGGGGACGGACGGGCGGGCATTCGAGTTTGACATGGTAAGTATATTTAACACCAAACATGGAGTATAATACAAACTCCTCCTTTTGGTGTCATATACTGTACCATGTCAAACTGATGCAGAATTTAAAGCAAATGGAGGCGGGCAACGCCTACTGGTTCATATGGGGAGCCCTTGTAACTGAGACGGCAGTGTTAGCCGCGACAAAGGAAATCCCCTTGGAACCGTCAGCCCTGGTCATACAGAAATTCCTGAGGTAGAAGTTGATGAAGGGATTCTCAGACGGCCAGAAGGCTGCCTCCAAGACATGCTGCGTTGGCACTGAGTGCTGGAAGGCAGCCGAAGTAGCTATGGCCCGCACTTCGTGTGCCCTGGGATGAAGACAGCTGATATCCCTGTGTGCATGAGAGTAGGCTCTACGAATGACTTGGGAAACCTGGCGGGAAATGGTGCCTGCAGCGATGTCTTTCTTGTAATTCTCATTGAGGGAGATGAGCAGACCCCTCTGAGAAGAACGCCTATGGCGAGACCTATCCCAATAATATTTGAGACACCGAACAGGACAGGTGCCTATCCTCATCATCTTGGGCAAGAATATCAGACAAAGGTCTGACCCTCGGAGAGGGGGAAGGAACCTCAGGGTCTTGGTTCTTAGCCAGAAACTCTGGAAGGAAACGAATAGTGATGGAACCATCTCTGTGGAAGGCCAGATCTTGTGGCATTTCACTAAGCCCGTGCAGCTCACTTCTACGACTGCCTGTGGCCAGCCACAGAAGGAAAGTGGTCTTGAGGGTGAGGATGTCAACAGGAATAGTCCCCAATGGTAGGAAGGGCTGTTTTCGAATGAAATCCAGCACCAGGAACAAGTCCCAGAGGGGCACTCTTCTGGGGTCTCTAGCTTCCTTCAGAGGGGCACCCCTAGCCACCTCTCTGAGCAGGCAATCCACTTCAAAGGCGGAACCACCTAGCTGTTTGCATTGTGGTACAGAAGGCAGACCTGTACCCTCGCACAGAACTAGCAGACAGGATGAACCGAGGAGCAGAGAGCCAGAAAGTTGGCCAGCTGCATGCTCGTAAGGTTCGTAGGGGTAATGCCCTGAGCTGTACACCACCGCAACCATATCTTCCAGCGAAAGTCATACAAAGTCTCCATTCCCTGCCTCCTTGCTCTGGTGACTATGGAGAGGAGGTCAGAGGAGGCAGACCCCTGGGTCAGCACAGCCGACACAGAGGCCGACCGAGGGGTCGAGGACTTCAATGGTGATGCTGACAGTTCCGACCGCACAGCAGCCATGCGTGCTGGTGGAGCAGTTGAGGATTGGAATGCGGAGTGCCCGAGTGAGGCTGCCTCAGCAGATGAGATTTGGTTTCAAGTTCCAGGGGTGGGAACATGTGTCAGGGACTGAAGGTCCGGAAACCAGGTCTGGGCTGGCCATTTCGGCGCAATGAGGATCGGCTGCGGGTGTTCCAATCTGTCTTTCCGTATCACCTTGGACAGAATTGGAAAGGGAGGAAACGCGGAGGCAATCAGACTGCTCCAATCTAGAGAGAGAGCATCCACTGCCCACGCTTCTGGGTCGGCAACCGAAGACACGGAAGTGGGAAGTCTCTTGTTGAACAAGGTCCACCATCGGCCGAAACCACTGTTCCCACACCCCCTGAAGGCTGTCCTTGTCCAGGGTGCACTCTGTGCGCATGACACTCTTGGGCCTGCTAAGAGCATCTGCCAAGAAGTTGGTTTTTCCTGCTCAGTGTCTCGCTGAAAGTGCAATGCCCTTGCTGTGGCACCAAACGGAGGAGAGCCTCAGTCCGCATTGAGAGGTCTGCCGAGTGCGCTCCCCCCATTTGTTCACATAACATGCGACCGTCGTCTTGTCCGTGAACAAGCGGATGGTCTTGCCAGTGGCCTCCCCCATGAAGTGCAGGAGAGTCCTGCGAACTGCCTCCAGTTCCAGAACATTGATGTGGCATAGGCGCTCCTCCGGGGACCAAGTCCCTGCTGCATAGAGTGAGTCCATGTGGGCTCCCCAGCCCAGGGAGGAGGCGTCTGTGAAGAGTGCCACCTGAAGAGTAGGTGGGGCTAAGGGTGTCCAAAGGGGGTGATTAACCACTCTGATGTCACCTCGAGGAACCACTCGCCCAGACATATCTGGGTATCCCATGGCTGAGTGCTCTGGGACTGGCGTAACCTCAGTACCCTCTGGAGAGGGCGCTTGAGAACCCTGTCCAGGGGAATGAGAGGTGCCGTGGACTCCATCATGACCAAGAGGGAAGAAAGTGTCTGCGCTGTATCTTGGGAGGAGTGGCGCCAGTGGCTGAGGAGGCCTGCCAGACGGTACCAGTGATCTGGCGCCAGAGAGACTATCATAGACCGCATGTCGAATCTCATCCCTAAGAAGTCGAAGGACTGACATGGGGACAGATCGCATATCTGCTGGTCCATGAGGAAGCCCAGTTGGGAGCAAAGGTCTAGAAGTCTGGCCGTATGACTCAGGCACCGGGCCTGCGACTGGGCCAGGATAAGCAAGTCGTCCAGGTACACACAGAGACAAATGGATTCCGAGCGGACGATGGACACCAATTCCCGCACCACCTTGGTAGACAGGAAAGGGGCAAGGGACAGACCAAATGGGAGGGCCGGGAACTGGATCCCCTTGTCCCTCCACACGAACCTCAGGTACCGACGGGATGCCGAATGGATGAGTATATGAAAATAAGCATCTTCCAGATCGATAGAGGTAGGCCAATCACCTTGTTGGATGGTCTCCCGAATCTGTGCCTGTGTGTCAATCTTGAGTTTGATTTTGGGGAGGAATTTGTTGAGGGGGGACAAGTCCAAAACTGGTCTCCACCCTCCCGAGACCTTTGGAATCACCAACAACCAGCCGTAAAAACCGGGGCCCGGGTCCGAGAGTTGAGATATAGCCCCATGAGGAGTGGGTGCGATATCTCTTTTTCTAGGACGTTCTCCTGCTCCGTTGAGCTGGGCACCTAAGGAGGAAGAGTGGATCTTTAGAGGGGGGAGATCCTCCACCCAAGACAGCATGTACCCCGACTCTAGCACCGACATAATCCCGTCGTTGAGTCCCAGAGCACACCACTGATGTGCATGCCGGGACAAGTTTCCTACTTGGAGGGGCTGAACGACTGGCGGTGCTGAATCGGGGCCCAGTCATTGGGGGTGCTGCCTTCTGGCCTTGGGCATGGCCGGTCGGCTTGGACAGACCTAAGGTGGTTTATTCCTCTGCCACTGATTCGGCACACGCTGCCTTGACAGGCGGCGTGGTATATGGAGGGGCCCTGGTGGCCAGTCTCTTCAATGGCATAGAACCCTGGAGCCCATGAGAGGTGTGGGCCAAATATGAGGCCACCTCCCTGTTTGTCTCTGCCCTGTGGCTGACAAAATGGAGTGGGAACTGGCCGAAGAGGGAGTGCTGCTGTGCTGGGATGGACCGCAGGGCAGCCCTCTCCTCCACAGGAATGTTAGAGAGGCTGAAAATGGCATCACGCCGCGCTAGCACAGTATTGAAGTGAAGGCTGGTAGCTGTGTCTGCAGCTGCCGTGAGACCAGATGCTACCCTATTGCCAAAAGCGTGTAACCTCTGGTCGGTGAAGAGGCCCGGCGGGACAGAGGAAGGAGACCCCTTGTCCTGATTAACTGGACACTGTTCGCACAGGTCATTGGCCCTGTGAAGGAACGTGTCGAAGGTGTACGCCGTGGAAACCTCGAGGGGGCAGCGGCGGGCCAATTTGTCCCACTCTGCTAACGTTTTAAAGGATAGGTTAGCTGAAGTGGGGAAGGTGGTGCGCTGTGAGACCAACATCCTGTCCTGTGCGGAGGGCTCTGCTCCGCTGTAGGCAGGGTGGTCCTGCGTGTACCAGGACCACAACCCTCCCTTGTAGGAATCTTTAAGAAACTTTCCCGGGGAAAAGGCGCCCGGGGCAGAGAGGGACTCCCTGCCTAGAGGAGGGATGGAAGCAGCACCCCTGACAGTGCGGGCTGACTTAATAAGCCATACCTGCACCATTTCTGGCACTCTGAGTTGCCTTGTGGTTCTGGAGTTAGAGTCACATGGCGTAAGGAGGGTCAAAGGTAACAAAGTAGCCTGAGGGACTGCTTCGGCATACGTGGCCCTATTGGGGAGGGTCAGTTCGAGCTCGGCAAAGTCCGGGTTTGGTTCAGGCTGGTCCCTAGGGAGGCACGGGCTCAATCTGTCCCCCCTGGGATGTGGGCGAAGAGTGCTCATCTGCTTGTTCGTCCTCATCCGAAGACAGGGGCTCCCACTCTTGTTCGCAGTCCATCCCCTGCTGGGTGCCATCCCAAGTGGATGTACCCACTGGGGCGTCCTGTGAGCTGTGGTCAGCCCATCGGGATGAGCTGGGACGATCCCGAGCCGGGACCATGGCCGCCACTGTTATGTCCTTGACACCTGAAGCGGGTGGGGAGCGTGTGGACCGTAGGTCCAACCATGCTTGGGATGGTGGGTGCCACACCTTTTCAGAGAGGGCGTCCCTGGATGCAAGAGTGACCCACGAGTGCTGTGTGGGGACAAACACCCACTCATCTCACTGTAGGACCGAGGGCTGGGCAGGTGGGGACTGCCGGCTCCGCCGGGCCGAGTAGGGTCCCTGAGCAGCCGTCGGTCCTGACAAGGAGGCCGTTGTGACCGTGGTGGTCACCTGTGGGTTGACAGAGGCCCGATTTGTGGACAGAGTGGCAATATTGGTCGAGGAACTCGACCTGACCGACAAGAAGTCGATCCCACTTGTCGGGGCTGTGTGTGTCACCCTGTGAGATGTGCTGGGTTGGGTCCGGTGGGGAGCGGACAAGGGGCTGGCCCTTGGTGCTCCCGGCAACCCAGTGTGCATCCTAGATGCGCCCCAGTACGGGTAGAATGGGGGTAACTACCCGTGGGCACCAGCCATACTGTGACCCAAACCCCAAGGGTCACTGGTGCATTGACCTCCATGAAGGGAACAACCTGGCCAAGTCGGAGGGAGGTCAGGTCCGACTTGGGTGTCAGTCCCGCCCGAAGACGAGCGGGCTGACTGCCCGGAACCGCCTGACACGCACGGGCCTCCCCCAGCAGGGGAGACCGGCCGGATAGCGGGAAGACCTGCAGAGCAGGTTGCCACGCGCCCCGAATCCCCTCCCGTGGGGAGACTGGGGTGGCTTGGCCCGGGGTGGGCAAAGTAGAGATCCCCCCCCGGAACCAAATTTTTCTCCCCCCCCAAAAGGAGGTGGGGGAGGGGGGTCGACAGAGAAGGGAGGAGGGGGAACAACAATGGGGCACGTGAGGGCCGTCTCCGAGTGGGGACCCGGGTAATGGCCGGGCGCGGCCTCCCCTCGGGAGTCCGCGCCTAGCTGCGAGTCCCCACAGCACGGAGATGACTTGCCATTCCCCCTTCTCCCTGCCTCGCGCTGGGACACCTCGGGAGGCGACGCTCGTACCTCTTTCCCCCCGGTCCCCTTCATGACCGTTTTACTGGTACGAACGTCGCCTCCGCGATCAGCGTCTAACGACGCATCGCCGCGGTCCGTATCGGGAGGAATCATGAGCTCCGGGCCTGGGAGAGTCTCTTACCGAGTCTCAATCCCAGCATCATGATTCCCTGCCTTCGTGGTATGGCACACGAGGCATGGAACCCGCGCTTAGGCACCCAGCGAAAATCCGACCCCCAACAGAGAAAGGAAAGACAGGATCGACTTAGAGGCAGAAAAAATCAAACGAATCGAGGGTGCCGAGTCGAATCGAGTACACAGAATGTAAGAATACAATAAACACAAGCCGCATGCAACAAAATAAGGCCAAAAGGATACGCTGAACAGCCGAAAAAAGCGTAAGACGAGACAGAGCGTAAACCTGACAAGATGGCGTGGAGAGCCTTGGCCAAAGGAATGATTAAGCGCTTATAGTTTTTAGAGGCGTTTGATTGGCTGAGAGCGGTGGGCCCATCTTTTCACTGTTAGCCGCGCGAAATTTGGCCAAGCAGAGCAAACCAATAGGCCTAGTTTGCATCAGTTTGACATGGTACAGTATATGACACCAAAATATATATATATATATATATATATATATATATATATATATATATATACATACACACACACACATATATATATATATATGTATATATATATATATATATATATATATATATAACGAAAACCACTGAACCCTAGGTATTTACAACCTCAGCAGGCTTCCCTGTCATACTGACGCAGAAAATATACTGAAACCGACCATTTTTTTCTTTAAATTCACACGTGTGCACACAGCCACAAGTAATGTAGAAGTTAGTACCCTTTGCTTCTGGTTTACACAAATGTAGGAACGTGGAGTCCATTTTAATGAAACAAATTTCAATACCAGAGCATTGCTTGGACGCAGGGTATAGATTTAATGAGTAAATACCAATTGTTACAAAAACCCTTCACCTTAAAATGAAAATCTGAAAAGGGCTTCTGGCAATGTATAAATATACACACCTGATGTTTTGAACATGTTTGTGCTGAAGTGGGTTCACAGCATGTTAAAAAATAATTCAAGAAGGAACACACAGAAAGAGTGAAAACTGTTGCCTGGAGCTTTTGTCTAATACCAGGATGATTTGCTACAAAGAAGAGTTACTTCCCTTGGCCACTGCTTGGCCCAGAAACCCAGACATTGGACTTGGTTTACCTGCTTTTGTTTGTGTGTAGCAATGCAAATTTGATAATGAAAAAAGTGCGTCATTTCACTGACACTCCAAAGGTAGTCTGGGACCCACTAAAATTTGGGTAAAAGAGAAGCCCTGCTGATGTTATACGACAAACATACTTTTGATGACTGGAACTAACATGAATATTTGAAGCCTGCAGATGAACTAGGAAAATGGAAGTGAGATCAGAGCAAGAGGAATCCAAATTCAAAAGAATGAATGGACTTGCCTTAAACTACAGGCGGTGTGAGAGACAGACACTTAGACAGACAGACAGAGGACAGTGAGGTTTGAAATTCCCACAGGGCTGCTGGTACCAGATGAGTAGAATTACACAAGGGAATGGTGATAACACCCATTCCACTTTTCAGCTGAACCAGTGTGTCCCCACAACCTACCCCATTCCCCTTGAAAAGTATATGAACTATACCACTTGAATTGCAGCAACAACTGGCAGCTGGATAAATAAAGAATCAGAAAAAAAGCATGGTTTGAGTTCAATGGATGCCAAGGCCAGGATTTTTATTCAGTCCACCATCACACTCTCTAATAGACTTTGAGTGGTAGCAGCCCTCAAAGAAGAAGGTGAATTCTAAGGAATTTTTGGCTCTTAAATGACAGACAGATACAGTCAGACAAACAAAACAATAAACACAGCACAATATATTAGTACAATATCATATTAATGCTACAAAGATATAGAGAAAAAAACCCATAGATTATTCACCGGTTCCAGCACACGAAGGTATTTTCCAAAACGTTCAATGACCCATGCTTCCTGCTGAGGCACAAACAGAACAGCTGTGTTGAAGGGAAGTCGTGAGCGATGCCGGATCTGTTGATGGGACTGCTGCAACAGCGCCTGTGGTGCCAGAAACAATGTCAGAAATCAGTGCAACACCTTTTCATTTATTTGCTATACTACATATCAAATTACAGTTTATATATATCTTTTATATATATATAGAGAGAGAGAGGGGGGGAGAGAGAGGGAGAGGGGGGAGGAGGGGGAAGAGAGAGTGAGAAAGAGAGGGAGAGAAGACAAGACAAGACAACAAAATATCAAATTCTTTAGTTTATTTCAAGGATAACGTATAAGCACTGATGTGCTTTTTTCTTTTTTTTACATCCAGTCCCTGCCCTGAAGAGGGTCTACACATCACAATACTAGATAATCAAATAACACACTATACTGCAAATATGAATACACTCATGTACTAACACAGATACACATTGCAATGACTATGATAGGAGAAAATATATTCTTTCTTTACCAAAGAAAACCTCAGAGTGTAGGTATATTAAAGAAACCATATGGGGAAAATGTTGTTGCATGTGAACGAGAGAGAGAGACAGACAGACAGACAGAATGGGTGAGAGAGAGAGAGAAAAGGGGTGTTAATAGAGAGAAAGAGTAATCGCACTGTAAGAAAACAACTACCACATAGACAACCTCACATCATAGAGAACTGTAGGTGAAGGCAAACTGAACAAACACAGCATGCATAACCATCATCTTATATACCATATCTGTCTGTCTATGTATGTGTATATATATGGATGTAAGAGGGACTGAGTCAAAAAGGCGTACTGTAGCTGGGGGATTGGGGGATGGGGAGATGACACCTCACTGGAGGTTCTGGGGGGCACAGCCCCCCTGAAGCATACACATTTTTTTTTTTTTTTTTTTTTTTTGCAAACACCAATATCAGTACAGGAATCGCCATTGTTTCATTGTTCCACATGGGTCAATACGAACTTTTTTTAAAATGGCGCATAAAGTGATAAACACACAAAAGAAAGAACTGTGGTGGTTGTTTTTTTTTTAACCCTAAACTCTGGTATCAAACAAAAACATTTTTTGCTTGTAATGGAGATGAATCGTGGGTACTTCGGCAATATATCCTAGGCCTAAATAACATACACTGACTGCAGCCATCAAGTGTATCACCGCATCATGACATTAGCAAACATAATTTCAGCACACATTTAAAAAGCCTTGTCAAATGTTGCTGTTTTTGTTACATGAAGTGACCAATGGCTCTAGTGGCTAGACAGGGACAGAGATTTGCAAGCAAGCACGCACGCGCCTGTGTGTGTGTGTGTGTGTGTGTGTGCGTGTGTGCATGTGTGTGTGTGTGTGTGATGATCTTATTTTTGTTTGAGCTATCTACTGTATGCCCAGTTTGAGTAGGGAAATTTAATCCTAATGAAGTTTACTTTCATTCCTCCTCAACCAGATCCAACTTGAACTCTTTTCTGCTGCTTCTGCCATTGCCTTGAGAGCCCATGTTCTCTCTCTGCCAGAAATCGACAGCTGTTTCATAAGGCTGTAGGCATACTTCTCGGTCTTGTAGATGTGGGCTTCCTCCTTCTGTTTTTGTTGATGCATAACCTACGCTGGACAGGACACGTTGTCCGCATGACAGACAGCAGGATCCCGAAGATGCTTTTGTATGGCCAGCTGAAGGAAGGCCACCGTGAACTTGGAAGACCCTGCAAGCGCTTCAAGGACACCTTGAAGACAAACCTCAAAGCCTGTGACATAGACATCGCTTCCGGGGAAACTGATGCCCTTGACCGCTCTCGCTGGAGGATGCTGTGCTCTAGTGGCATAAAGACATTTGAAAACAAGAGAACGCTGGCCATTAAGGAGAAGCGTGAGCAAAGGAAGCAGGGCTCAACTTCTGGAGATGTTTTCCCTTGCAACACCTGTGGGAAGTGCTGCGCATCCAGAATCAGCCTCTTCTCCCATATGAGGACATACACCGACAGATAAGCCTTATATGTCCCGTTCGCGCATGTCTGCTCCTGGAGATATGACACCGACAAGCTTCCCGATCTCTTTACAAATTTTTCTATTTCAAGCCCATTGCTTGATGCATGGAATGCCCCACAAACTCGGACATACCGGCGTTTAGAATCGAGACAAGTTTCATTATGAGTACTGACCCAAACTTGTGTTTATATACACACTCCCATCTTAATCGTTTTCATGTATGTTTTGTACCACAGACGGGTAACTTCGAAATTTTCCGTGGGTCCGATTTTTTCTTTCACTTTGCGTATCCCCCATTCTTTCCAAGCCCCTTGCTAGGTGCATGGAATGCCCCAAAAAGCATCCCTTTTTAGACACCTTTCTAATCTCGACAAGTTCGTTTTAAAATCCTCTACTATAGTCGACAAACTTATATATATATAATTAACATTTTCACCCGTTTGGGACTTTCTCACGTATGTTTTGTACTGCAGACGGGTAAAAATGTTAATTATAAGAATGTCAAACCAGAGATGGTGCACAACTTCATCACAAGCAGGTATACCCATTTGGGTAGATTTTATTTCTGACTTCAACATCAAAGAGTGGATGGGCAAAAATATTAATATTGCCTGTCTTTTGGCATAGGGAATTTATGTGAAAATTCCAAGTGAACTATTATTATGATCACTGACTTGTTCAATAGGTTCGGTTTGAAGTTGGAGGGAAGCATATTTGACTGAAGTGTTTTACCTCTTTTGTCTGGTTGCCATCGACATGTATTTTGTTTTTTGTGGTCCATTTCACGAGTTCACCAGCACTTTGTCTTTTGCAAAAGTGTCAATTTCAGGACATGAGTACGAGATGTGACGATTGTCGTTTCATTCGCAAAAAGTTCGCACACGGATTTGGAGAGGCTGGTCATTGTATAATATTGAGAACAGCAATCTCCATGGGCCTAAAACAGACCCATGGGGTTAATTAAGTGCTGTTACTATGTATTTATTGTCACACACTGACTGATTGAGAGAGACAGACAGACAGACAGAGAGACAGATACAGAGACAGAGACACTGACAGAGATAGCAATGTTTCTGTATTAGTTTCTTACACACATAAAATAAATAATTTCATGTCTTTTACTACCATTGACTGAGTCTTCGTGAAACACAGAGTGGAGATTTCATAAGCCGTCTACTTCAAGTGCAGACGACACAAGTTTACTTACAGTAAAAATTCTCCCGCTTCCTTGTCGCAGTACTCGATGCATGGCTCTCTTGGGTAAAAACAAAATGTTAACACGGGTTTCAAAAGTTTCTTTACTTCCTGAAACTACTGAAGTTCAGTAAATCGTTTCTTTGGAACTGAGATGCACAATGTCACCGGCTTGAACAACAGATCGCATGTGTGTGACCTCTTCAGGTCACTTCCGTTTTCCCATCGAAGAAAAGGTAACTCTGGCCATAGACACTGGCAACCCCAGAGATAACTGCGTTTTGTCATGCAATCCCTAGATATTTGTGTGGACTCTACTGACAAGACAAGACAAGACAAGACATTTTTTCTGAGGATAATAGATAAGCACTAGTGTGGTTTTCTTACATCGAGACAACGCCCAAAATAGGGTCTACTCTACACAATACTGAATGATAAAGGCATAAACATGACAGTTACAAATTTTTTTTTAATGTACATGAAATGAAATACACGCACACATCACAATTTAGGCCTAAGGATAATGTTGGTGGATTGGGGAGGGTCGACAGAAGAAGAGGGGGAAAACAAAAAGTGGAAGGAAGAGAGACAGACGAAAGAGATGAAAGGAAGCATGAAAAATTTAATGAGCTACGGTAAACACACATGTAGCCTACTCAGTGGCACAAATCTGTTGTTTGGAATGGTTATAATGTTTAGAACGAATAACAAAGTACTGCAAATAACTATGCACAAATATATACACACTGGTGAGAAAAACGCAGCAATAGCTTAAAGTGAGATAATGCACTTTTCGAGAGGAGGCAATGATTATTAGTCTACATTGATATAATGAAATTGTCACGGTTGCAAGTGCCGGCATGGGATAAGAGAGAGAGAGAGAGAGAGAGAGAGAGAGAGAGAGAGAGAGAGAGAGAGAGAGACAGAGACAGAGACAGAGACAGAGACAGAGAGACGGGGGGACGGGGGGTGGGGATGGGCGGGGTGGATGGAGGGAGGAGTGGGGCAGAAGAAAGGAGGGAGACAGAAACTAAGACAGAGGGAGAAATGAAATGAATGAAAGTCAGTCTAGCAGATTTTGTTTGTCAGTTGATTCTTTTTCCTCCTCAGTCAAACATGCGATCATGACACTGAGCAAGACCCAGTGTCGAAGGATCGGGATCAGTTGCAGTGCTTCCAGCTAAAAGAATTAGACTGTATCTTTCTTTTCTATATGACGACTGCTGCATCCAAACGGTTGACGGCCGACAGATACAAACACAGATCTTTTGTTTTTCTTTCCTTTTTTTCTTTTTTTTCTTTTTTTTTTTTGACACTGGGGGCTATTTTTCATGGAAGATCACTTAGCAAAGCAAAAGACCGGTGTAACATCTCAAATCGTCCTCCCTCGCGTAGGTCCCCCGGGGGTCTTGTCAGTGTCCTAAATCGTTCCCCGGGGGTCACTCTAGTGGTCTGGGACGCCCCCCATGCTGTTTCGGTCGCCCTGACTTTCTCGAAAATCTCAGTGTCCCAAAACGCCTCCCCCCCCCCCTGCCCCCCGCCCCCCTGAGAACAGTCAGTGGTTTCCACGGCAGACAACCTTGCAATTGACACAACACAGCTTTTCAAACATCACTGACACATAGCGAACAAGTCGTGTAAACTGCTGCCTATCCCTTTTTTCAGCTTTATCAGTGAACCGTGGGGAGAAAGATTAATCAGTGTGTTGTGTTTTAATTCCAGATACATTGGTGTTGGAGGTCGGAAGAGGACCGTGGATTCAATAAATAAATGGCAAAGGTCACCCTGGAGAGCTGTCATGCTGGAGAAGGGAGGAGGGATGACCACATGGCGTCCATTCGCCTGGAACCGTCCAGCATGAATCCACAAGGTGTATTTATATGACTGACTTACTTACGGCAGTTCACCCATTGACAAGTGACTCTAGCGTGTGGTTACGGGTTGCTCATGGCAGACACTTGTGAACATGAAGATGGATGGGGTAAGGATGAAGACTGGACCACGTTTTTTCCCGTCCTTCCTCTTCACCTGTCCGTCCGGCATAAAGTATCCTGCCAGGGGCTTCAGATGAAGCCAGTCTCAGTCAGCTCACCGATTTTCTCAAGATTGAGATCAAAACGTTTTAGACTAAGTCTCAACTAAACCAATACCCCCCGCTGGTGTGGTCTTAGGGATTATTTGGACCTCAAGCCCACCAAACACGTCAAGGTAGTGATCCTTCTGAATAGAAGTTCAATGAAGAAGTTCAATGAGTGTGTGAGTGCCATGAAGCAGATGACAACTTCACCATGATCCCCAACTGTCAAAGTAAGCGATCGTACAGTTTAAGACGTCCTACTCCACAACAGCTGTCTCCACACAGCCCACCGGGAGGTACTTGCTTGTGGATGCTTTCAAGAAGGGTAGTTGACTTATCTTTGATGATTATTCAGCATTCAGTGATACAATAAAGCGGTATTGTTCAATCGACTGTGCAGTAAGAAAGACAATGTAAAGGAAATGATTAATTAAATGTTTATTTGTGTCGGCACATGCCTGGATAGGACTCGAAATGTGTCCGAATAAGATACTATTGGTGTCAGAATATGAACATTATTTCATGCAGTGTATGAAATTCAAACGAATTTTGAAAAGAAACATTTTGGTTTTGTCTTTTAGCATTTGAAATTGCCGGGTTAATGCTGTCTTCTCTATTGACTGCACAGCAAAAAAGATTCTCCAAATACGCCAGACAACGCAAATACCATCAGTGCAAAGGAGCTGTCACAAAGACTGGACAGGACAAAAGCGGGATGCACAGTTGGTGAGTTTCAGGGAGAAGCAGGGGACAATAACTCTCACGATGTTTAAGTCAGTCTTGCATGCACCACCAAGCCAGTAGCCTCCGAGTCTCTTGAATTCAAGGGTTAGGGGTAAGTTGGCATTGGTGGTGGTGTGCATGCAGACAGGAATCTCCTTCAAACATCTCAGAGGGGTAGTGATGAGATGGGTGACTTTTTGGCAACATTATCGCTTCCCTGAAAAGAAATTTGACGGTCACATACCAAGGAACACTCTGGCCGAGTTACCCTCAGCACCTGTTGGAAGACCTCAGGCTGCTGCTGACCTGGTGACGTTTGCCAGGAACACAGCTGGAGAGCAGGACTGTGCAATGAAGGAAGAACTGGCTAATCCCAGTTTGCAGTCACCAGAGCTCTGCTGAAACAGAACCCTGAGGGGGTAAATGTTAAGTGTCTTGCCTGACCGAGGCTGTGGACAAGGGCTTGTTTCAGGACGCCATCTGCATCTGGAGGATGGTCAGGGACAGGGTGATCAGGCCAGGCAGCTGCCCACTCCAGGGCGTTCGAAGCAGGATGTCTCCGTCATTACCCAAGTCCTCCATCATGGACCAGGTGCCACAACACATGCAGTTGTGGTCCCCGTCCTGGCCGCCCTTCCTCAGAGCCAGACATGGGCGACGTCAGAGCGGTGAAGCATGCTCACCCAGTTTCTCAGTGGTCAAAGCATGGACAGGGTGCATGGTCTTATAATTATGACCTCCCAGTTTACTTTCGGCATACACCCCAAATACTGTGGCTGCATTCCTAAGGCCTACCCTTCAACACCTTACTCCACACAGCCCGCTTGTCCACAAACACGTGCGAGAAGGGTTGCTGACTCGTATTCTTTTAGAATCCTCCAGCACTGACACAAGTAAATAGTATTCTCGTTAGACTGTGCAGTGAGGAACGCTGTGTAAGGATGGAAGTAATGAAGCAAGTGTCGGCAGCATAGGACTGGAAGTGTGTCCGGACAAAACACTTTATATGGTATGTATTTTGAGACATTTCTATGTGCAATGTACTGGTCATTCAGCTGTTGTTGACTGTTGTTCTTTTGTTGTTTTTGTTCTTTGTTGAAAGTGGAATGGGAAGCCCATAGTGGCATGAGGCAATGCGCAACTTTCAGATTAAAAAAAACTTACATGGTCATACTGCGAGGGACATGCAGGCGTTAAGGGAAATGAGCGAGCTGACAGACTTGCTGGTAACGCAACAACGAGCGGCCTACATCTAGGAAAATCGGAAATCCTCATAAAAGTCAAAGAATACCAAAAAGAACAGGTACAAGGCCATCACACCATCGATCGCCTCAAGGAAATAAAGGTAGAGAGAGGGAGCGGCCGTAAGTCTAGCATGGAAGGTAGAACACGATGCTTTGCAAATCAAACGAATATTGGCATCATTTCCAAACCAACATTGCACAATTTTTTTCGAAACGGAACAAAGTCTCTGTGGGCTTTTCCAATTACAACAGTAGGAGCAACACGCTAGACGCCACATTCCTGGCATCAGAGATCTTTTCCCACCCCTCTTGCGGCCAATCAATGGCAGCCTCTGTATGTGTGCGTGCGTGCGTGCGTGTGTGTGTGTGTGTGTGTGTGTGTGTGTGTGTGTGTGTGTGTGTGTAGAGGATGAGGTATGTGTGTGTATGCATGTCTGTACTGTAGGAGCATCGGAATATTGGAACGTGCGGGTGTGCACATATATATTTGTATATGTGTATGTGTGGGGGGTGGGGTGGGGGGATATGGGCGTATGTCTGTGTGATTGTGTAAGTGTGTGTGCGTGCGTGCGTGCGTGTGTGTGTGTGTGTGTGTGTGTGTGTGTGTGTGTGTGTGTGTGTGTGTGTGTGTGTGTGTGTGTGTGTGTGTGTGAGGGTTCGTGTACGTTGATGTGTATTTGTTTGTGCTTTCGTATCTGCGAAACTGCATGTTTGTTGCATATCTGTTATGCATGTATGTGTGTGTGTATGTGTGAATGTGTGTCTGCATGTTTTGCATTTATTTGCTTGTTTGCTTATTCATCATCATTATTGTTTTTTTATTTTATTTGTTCTTATTCTTTTATTATTATTATTATTATTATTATTATTATTATTATTATTATTATTATTATCATCAATGTTGTTGTTGTTGTTATAGTAGTAGTATCATTATTATGTCGTCATCATTTGATCATCATCACCATCACCACTATCATCATCATCATTATCATCATCATCTACTGTAAACATTTTCCTTTTGGAGATTGTTGAACAGCATAGGAGGTCGTGGAGCCGGAGTTTATCACAACTTTGTTGAGTTAACTCTCTCCATACGAACGGCGGAAGAGACGACGTTAACAGCGTTTCACCCCAGTTACCATCATCAAAATATTGCAAGCGGAAGGCTCTTATACTGAAGAGGTGAATGTTGACAAAGAATACCACAATTCTGACGACAGAAGCTAAAGGTTGGGTCATTCAGACACCCACTGGACATCCGAGGGGTCTGTGTAGAGGAGAAGAGAGGACTGGCCGTACTGAGTGAGTAAAAGTCAAACTCAAACGCCGTGACTGATAATTGGAGTGGCGAAAGTATCGAACAATTGCTTCGCCACCTCCGCAATTTTTCCCTTGCACTCTGAATGTCGTGTACTGCCGCTTTGTCCTGGCTTTTGCTTTGCTGAGTGATCTTTCTTGGAAAAATAACTCCCAGTGTGTGTATCTGTCCGTGGAAGTGTAATGGTTTTAGCTGGAAGCACTGGAACTGATCCCGATCCTCCGACAGTTGTGTTTAGTGTCTTGATCGCAGGCTGAGGAGGAAAAAGAATCAACAAACAAAATTCGCCACTAACTTTCATTCATTTCATTTCCACCTCTGTCTTAGTTTCTGTCTGCGTCCTTTCTTCTCTCCCCCTCATCCTTCCCTCTCCCCACTCTCTCTCTCTCTTTCCCATCTCTCTCTCTCTCCTCTCTTTCTCCCATCTCTCGCTCTCCCCCCCCCTCTCTCTCCCATTTCTCTCTCTCTCTCTCTCGCTCTCTCTCTCCCTCTATCTCTCCCCCTCTCTCTCCCATCTCTCTCTCACTCGCTCTCTCACTCTTATCCCTTGCCAGCACTTGCGACAATTTCATTATATTAATGTTGCCTAATAATCATGCCTCTTCTCGAAAAGTGCATTTTCTCACTTTAGGCTATTGCTATGTGTATCTCTACCGAAGGTATATATTTGTATATAACTGTATTTGCAGTACTTTATATTCGTTATAAACATTGTAATCATTCCATTCAACAGATTTAGGCCAACAGGCTATGTATGCGTGTTTGCCGTAGCTCATTAAGTGAGATCCCACAGATTTTTCGCTGGCGCTTTGCGGAGCTAAAGCTCAATTGGTGCAAACATAATTGTCACCAAACATAATGTTCCACTCGTTAACTTCATACATTTCAATCCTTTTTTTTCTTTGGACTAAAAAACAAAACAAAACAAAAACATGTTTATTGAGGACTTATGAATATTGTTATATTGGGACTGTAATTGTGATTCATGTTTGAAAACATGAAGAATAGAACATTGTTTCAAAGGCTGAAAAAGGAATACAACGTATAAAAAAAAGAAAAAGAAGAAAAAAAAGCACGACATGGAAAAAAAAGAAGAAAAAAAAGCCCGTGTGGTGCAGTTAAAGCTTTCATCTCATAATGAGCACGTGCTCATCGACGCACCTGCCTTCTTCTCTTCATTACCACAGACAGACAGGCAGCATAGGACTCTGCCGCCTTGAACAAAGAAACCCTCATAACATCAAGACCCCAGCACCGAAAAGGTTGACTTTATAAGTACACAAAATAACAGGCCAACTGTTCCACGAGGAGGGAGGGAAAATGTTCAAGCCATGCACAAACCCTTCCGTTCTCATGACACATTTTCGCTGTCATGAGGACTGACGCCGAGGGCAGCTGAACTCTGAATTCAATCAGGAGCAGACCACCGCCATGACAAGACACGTCATCCCTCACAAACATGACCTACGTGACCCCTAGTGACATGACCGTGATTAACCCTATGACCCAAGGTACCCTGACATCAGACCCTCATTTGAGGGGTCAGAAGTCCGTGACCATACCACATCAAACCAAATCAAATCATGTTGCTTACAGCTCAGCAGACCACTAACGGAGCTTTCAGGGCTGGACTGTACCACTTATGGCAGTCACCATCACCATATACGTGCCGCGAGTTAGCCAAATATTGAAAACGATATCATCAGGCCATGGTGTGCTCACTTTAAAAGGACTCAGTTGTGAAAATCAATAAATAAAATAGCGCTTTTAAAGTAATCGTGAGGAGCAATAACTTGTAATCATGTTCATCAGCATCAATCCGCATGATGTTCTGTCTGTCAAGTCCACATGAATTAACACAGACCTTGGAAGTTCTTTTCTCATCGCTTTTCGAGTCGAGCCTTTCTGCTAAACAAAGCCCAGAATGTTTCCCTGTACCGAGACCCCATGGAATAATAAATGAAGATGTTGCAGGTGGCATTTACGTAAGTGAATATTTCATCAATCCACAAATGCATCAAGAAAACATTGTGGTGACGACGACCACTGTTTCTTTCCGGGGAAATGAACCAGCTGAAGCGGTCCACCGCAAATGGAAAAAGGCATATCAGGAAGAAGATGGAGTTAGCGACAAGCATCTTTGTAACAGCTACTTCAGGGGCCGAGATTGCTGACGATACTTCCGATCGCCATCTGACAGTCTGACGAAGTTTCACAGTCGTCATTATCGTCGCTGTCATCACCACGATCATCACACCTCCCGGAAGGCCGACACCAAATATGAACTTTTCCAGAGGGTCGATGAAGGCTTTGTGAGCACTGTAGAATTCACCCTCAACAGCTGTGATCACAGTTACATCAGACACAGGATCATAAACACACCCAACACGATATCGAAAAGATGCGATGAAAAACAGACCCAGTACCATAATGTAGACCACAATAATGATGGCACCCATTGTCTTGGTGCTCAAAAGACTTAGAAATTTGAGTGGATAGAAAACACACAGACATCTCTCTGTAGCGATGATGGCAGATAGCACATAAGAAACACAATTGAAATACAAAAGAAATACCAAGTTTGCGTTGCTTAAAACAGTGGAAATTGGACCAAATCTGTCTTTTGTGGTGAACTGTATTAAGAACTGTTCACCATGGTGCAACACCGCATTGAAGAGGTGCAGTCCGTCCGCCACGGACAAGGCAAACAGACACAGGGTAACACGATCTTTCAGTCCCTGTTTGTAAAACACGGCTATGTTGATCATGTTAGCTGGTCCTCCAATTAGGAAGAACAACACTAACACATTGTTTTTGATTTGACGCACAATTGATTCCACTTCTGCACTGACAATATTGTCAGGATTGTCCCAAGGTAAGAACTCCATCTCGCTGAATACGACCTTGATACAGTCCGCTGGAACTGATCGGTTCTGAGCACCATTTTCCACACTCTGTGACATGTTGTTTTGAACAGTAACATTTCCAGGCGCAGTTTTAGACTGCAGGACAGTATCAGACATTTGCCCATGAAGATCTGACGCCATGTCGGCGTTTCTAAACTTGTCACAATGCACACTGTTTCCGCTTATTGGCTGTACGTGAATACTTCTTCATACCTTGCTGCAACATATCATATTATGTAGAAAATTCTTTGGATTTCTTTGTAATCTCTCTCTCTCTCTCTCTCTCTCTCTCTCTCTCTCTCTCTCTCTCTGTACACACACACACACACACACACACACACACACACACACACACACACACACACACACACACACACACACACACACATATATATATATATATAT
>NC_134880.1:3401859-3409359 GCF_041734735.1 Babylonia areolata | reverse complement strand
ATCCATTTTCCCCTCGCACACTGCACTTCATGGCACGGACTTAGGCTATAAATATTTAAGCTTAATGGCATTGTGTTTCTTTTTTTTCTTTTTTTCTTTTTTTCAGTGTGATCTTCTGCCAAGTGAAAATTTCCACTTTCATGAAAAGTATTCGCCTCATGTTTCTATCTGTCCTCCGTTTCGATGCATTAATCAAAATAATTTTGTCAAGAAAGCAGTGGTATTCGTGGGTCGTTACTAGTATGTGAATTGTACAACTTTGGTTTTGTATGTGCTGATTTTATGTCACCACAACAAACAATGTAATGATTATGTACCTGTTTCAATCATCTGCATTTCACAAACACGGCGTTTGAGATTTGGTTGCTTCGATAACATATGGGGAAGTATCATTGTGATTATAGTCCTTGGTGCCATGAATGAAAATATCAAACAGCGCGGGGTTTATCACATTTCCTTGAGTACCTCCTTTCTAACTATAACAGAATCTGTATGTCTTTGTTATACGACGTACTGTTGAGTTTTTAGATATTTTTATCACGTAAAAACATCGCCCGTTTTCCCGATTTTGTTTAAATTCAAGAGTGCAACATGCCCTGTATTGTCGAATGCTTTATTACAATCTACAAAACATCTTAAGAGGCGATCATTCAGTTTATTTATGGTGCAGCCAATTATTTTGTTGAGGATGAATATGAAATTGTGATCGATGGTTCTAATATGCCTTCTGAAACCAGAAATAACGTGCATGTTTTGAATGGCAGAATCCTTGGTGACTTTCATGACAGTCCTACTTACTTTTCTCCAACACGGAAAAACGTTGTGGATTGTTTTACCTGTTACCAAATTCTAATGCGAAAGGTAACGAAATTCCTTCTCAAAGGTCATACCCTATCTTCCGATCACTACATTTTATCTGCCAGAACGCGTCTCGAATGCACAATCCGTTGTGTGATTAAAGGGTGATGTCATACATTTTCATGTCTTTGTTCACCTGTGGATGACATCGTTCAGAGTACCGATTCATTGTCACCACACAAAATAACATCCCCTTATGTTTGCATCTTTTTCTACTTGTTTCTGTATGATAGCATCTTGTTTTTGAGTTGCACCTTTTATCTCCAACCCCACACTGTCACTGCTGCTCTGAGGCAGGAACATAACGCATTGTCTAAGAACGATCCCCCACCCCCACCTCCACCCCCACAACCCCTCACCGAGGCTCTCTGTGCCTTTGTATGCTGTGGCTTTCGCGAACATGTGTCAACATCTGTGGAAGAATCTTTTTTTTTTTTCTTTTTTTTTTAATATCTTTGGTGTCAATCTTATCTAGACATGCTTCTTGGCAAATAGTGCCATTAGGCTGTAACTTCTTTTTCTTTCTGTGAACGTTGATTTGGTTTTGTTCCATCAACAATTTCCCTAAAACCTTTCATGTTCCGTGATAGTTTTACTTCACATTTTGATTCAAACATGTCTCTGTGTTAAGGTCTTCAGGAGGTAATTCAATCATTTTGCGCACTTTTTGCTGGTGTATGTGGAATGTAGTGTGTGTGTGTGTGTGTGTGTGTGTGTGTGTGTGTGTGTGTGTGTGTGTGTGTGTGTGTGTGTGTGTGTGTGTGTGTGTGTGTGTGTGTGTGTGTGTGTGTGTGTGTGTGTGTGTGTGTGTGTGTGTGTGTGTGCGTGTGTGTTTGTGTGTGTGTGTGTGTGTGTGTCTGCGTGCGTGTGTGTGTGTGTGTGTGTGTGTTTGTGTGTGTGTGTGTGTGTGAGAGAGAGAGCTTATCTGTCTGTGTCTTTGTGTCTGCGTGTCTGTATGTCTGTGTGTCTGTGAGTGTTTCATACAGTCATCCAACTTCCTCCAGTCATTGAACAACTTCAGTGACTCACCACGCTCAGCTTATCGGTTGCAACGCTTTTTGCAACCATTCTTTTGTCTTGAAATGTTTGCGTTGCTCTGGCACCGCCCAGAGATCGATTTGCCACACAAAGCTTTCAGTTCTTTAATGTTGTCCTGTAAAGTATTGTTCAGTGCTAAATTGGCATTTGCAATACCTATCAGCTGGCATGTATTTTGATTTTATCCTTCCCGCACCAATATGCTGTTGCACTCTCAACCTCAAAGGACACATCAGGAGCAGTCAAAAATAACAAACAGCACTATTATCTGAACAACGTTGGATTAGAAGATACCTCTCTCCCGCCACCCCCCTAAATCTCTCTCTCTCTCTCTCTCTCTCTCTCTCTCTCTCTATATATATATATATATATATATATATATATGCACACATGCATATTGGTGTGTGTGTGTGTGTGTGTGTGTGTGTGTGTGTGTGTGTGTGTGAATAAAATTGCCTAAATGCGCCGGCATGTCCACTGGGAGCTATCAAAGTTAGGTCGCCAGGAGGCCACTCATCGGAGAAGATTTCTGCTCAGTCACTTCGGTGGTGTTCAGTGGTGACTATTCTTATTCATCACATGCAGGACACCATGTACTGTACACCCCTCTTCCGCCCACCCCCAGCTGGCAATACTGATCGTTCAGTGGCGGAGCCAGACTGAGAGGGCGTCCTCTCCTGAGTGAAGCCTGACTGACCGCCACTTCGTCCCTCCACGAATCTGCCGACACTGATGAACTTGACACACACTTATCCAAAGCATGGACAGGGAGAGGCACGGGGCTGTCGAAAATGAGGTCACCGTGAGAGCAAGGTATAGAAGACTACAAAATCTAGCACGATTGATGAATGAGAATGGTGATGACGATGACGATGCTGCTATGGAGGTCCGTGTCTGGGTTTGGGACCGCGTGACAAGGCTGCACTCTACGCTTCTTTTCAAACTGATCCCGGTGTTACTGGGGCACGGAAGATGCAGACACCTGCAGAGTTCATCGGGAAATTTGAGCACCATACCCAAAGACGCGTCCATGAAGAGGATGATACTCGACTGCCTGGAGCCTATACGGACTTACAGCCACTGATATCTATCGTATTGCTTTTGATGTCGCCGAAACGAGAGGCGGGCAGCGTTGCTGCATTGGAGAAACCGGGCTTGCAGGAAGGGATTGGCTGAAAGGATTCATGAAGCGCCAACCAGACCTCAGGTCTGGACAGCCGTGAGGAAGGAGTCTGTCTTGTGTTGTGGGGTTCAGCTGCCCACAGGTGGATCAATTCTTTCAGATCTTAACAGAGCTTCAGAGGTAAGACAATTTCCACCCTCAGGAGTCTGGAACATGGACGAAACGGGCTTGACCTCTGTGCAGAAACTTGGGAAGATTCTAGCATCAAAAAGATCTCGCCAAGTCAGCAAGGTAATGATGTTTGAAGGGGAAGAACTCGTCACCCTTATTTACGCCACGAGTGCTGAAGGGGGGTGGGGGCGGGGGTTCCATCACCAGCATTCGGCTCTTTAGCTCTCCTCGCAAAAGGATGAGAGTCTCATGAAGGGCGCCATACCCCCAAGCAGTTGGCTTCACAAGTACTGAAGGTTGGACTGACTCTGATCTACAAGAAATTAGCTGATGAGACTTGCATCCCTGGTCTCGCCATTTTTATAGGAATTTGTCCGAACTGCGAATCAGAATATGCTGATAGTAACAAGTCACAATGATTCACTGGTGGACACAATGTGATTTGTCACGATCATAGTATGATGATTCGCTAAGTTGCTTGGATCACAGCCTATTCCGCCTCTTGTTCAATCAATGCGATTTCAAGTTAACATTGTGTCTACGTTCAGATGCATTACTTTACTGCAGTCATTTGGAGATTTTACATGCATGCATGCGGTAAAATGCCTGTAATGTGTGGGCTAAAGCGCCCGTTTTGCTGCATTGTATGGGGCAAAGAAACCTTTATTGAGAAATTGTGTTTGAACCGCACTGAGGCACGAGCACTGTTAAGTTTCGGACCAAGAGAGGTTTGAATTGACAGACAGAGGAAGAAAAAAACTCGGGCCTTTCTTTTATTTCGCTGACGTCCACCTGAAGTGTGCGGTCAGGATTTGCCTTAGGGCGTCCTTTTGCCCCTGCTGCTGACTCCATGCACACTCATTGTGTGTGTTTGGGGGTGGGGGGAGGGGGAGGGGGGTAGGTGTACTCGAATGCGGAATTGTGTAAGTGATACCGGTTGTGTCCGTGTGTGGGTGTGCGTGTGTGTGTCCGCCACGTCTGTTCAAGTGCATGAGCGCCTCGCGCGTCGCATGGGATATGTGTGGGATATACACATATTCACACGCGTGTGTGTCAGCGTTCACGTCTTTGAGCGCGCGTGTGTGTCCATAATTATGCTTGTGTGTGAGCACGTATTTGTGCGTGAGTGTGTATACGCATGTGGGAATGAATATGCACGTGTGTTAGCGCGTGTGTGCGTTCACGAGCGCGTGTTTTCGTGCGTGTTGGTGTCGCGCATGTGTGTAAACTCGCTTATGCGCACACATGTGCACGCTGCCACGCGTTTGTGCGTTCGAGTCTCTGTCTCTCTGTCTCTCTCTCTCTCATCCCCCCCCTCTCTCTCTCTCCCTTCGTTCATCAAAAAGTGCGATTCACTATCGTCCTTCAAATCGAGGGGACGAAAACCTCAGTTCCACAAATAACAGGCCCCCAAAGCAATTCGACCAGCCAAGAAACATCATGCCATTTTAGTAAAATGTTGTCTCTATTCCTATACGTACACTGAAGTGTTTTACCTCACTTTCTACCTTTTTATGCTTTTTATGTATTACATGTTCACCAGGTGATTGGATGTTACTACCTGCATCAGCATCTCCATGACCGTTGAAAATGTACAATGATGAATTTGTCTTTCTCTGTTCTCTTTGTCTGTTTCTAACTTCAGTCATGCCTCTTTCCTGTATTCTATGTGTTTGTTTAATTTGCCAACCTCAATAACCCCTGTAGGTTACGCCTTTCAAGATCGAATATAAATGTATTTTTACAGTATCTGCTAATGTACTACAATAATGCTCTGACATATGTGTTTATGTACATGTATGTATATATGTATGTATGTGACGGTGGGTCAGGTCAGGGGCATAACCATTGCTACTGGTACCATGTAACCCAGTACTACCTGCCGAAGAAAAAATCTGCGCCTGCCGAGGCCGTTCTACACGTGACAGTATCTGCACTTGTGGGACTGTGAGCGTCGGTAGGCGAGAGAGTGGGGAAGGGACTGCACAACTCCTCCTCACTAAAAAAAAAAAGAAAAAAAAAAGTCACCTATGCTGGTCAGGCAACCAGGCGAATGTCGGAACGAGCTAGCCCTTCAACACCCAGCTTTCCCAAGCCCTGCGGCGATGGAGAAGTGGTAACGGGGACAGGCAGAGGATGCTGCTGGCAGTTCTTAGTCACGACTCTGCACGCAGGCGGCTGTGGGGTGATGGTCGTCCGCCGTAGACTGGGGCAGATGCGGCGCCCGTATCCTCCCACAGCGTCAGAGCAGCCCTTTTTAGGGACAGTACTGCTCTCCCCACACGAGGAAGGGGAGATAAAAGGATCCCAAAACAAAGCCTGTCTCACCTAGTACCTAGTAGGAAACCGCACCTACTTGGACATGCAACACTAGCGGTCGAAAACAACAGAAGAAAAGAACCAGGAGTCAAGCCCTGACTCTGGGTGCCTGGAATGTTCGCACCCTTTTGGACAGAGACGACAGACCAGAAAGGCGCACAGCGCTCATTGCTAGAATGCTCGATCGCTACCAGGTGGACATAGCAGCCCTGAGCGAAACCAGGTTTGCCGGTGAAACCCAGCTGGAGGAAGTTGGAGGGGGCTACACCTTCTACTGCATTGGGAAGCCAGAAGACACCCCAAGAACCTCAGGCGTGGGCTTTGCCATACAAACCAAACTTGCACGACAGCTTGACAGCCTCCCTCGTGGGATAAACGATAGGCTGATAACCCTGCGTCTGAAGCTGTCCGAGGATCGCTTCTCCACAGTCATCAGCTTCTATGCCCCGACGATGACCAACCCTGATGACATCAAAGAAGCCTTCTACGAGGAGCTCAGCTGCACCATTTCAGCGGTAGACAGAAAGGACAGGCTAATCATCCTTGGGGATTTCAATGCCCGCGTCGTGGACTTCTCCTCGTGGCCAAAAGTCCTAGGACAGCACGGCACTAGCAAGTGCAGCTCCAACGGACTGCTTTTGCTCTCGCTCTGCGCGCGACATGGACTGACCATCACCAAAACCCTCTTCCAACAAGCGGACAAGTAAAAGAACACATGGATGCATCCCCCGCTCCAAGTAGTGGCACATGCTGGACTATGTGATTGTCCGGCAGAGGACAGAGGCGATGTTTCCATTACACGCTGCATGAGAGGAGCAGTCTGTTGGTCGGACCATCGCCTGGTACGCAGCACGATGAACATCAGCCTTGCACGCAAGCTCCAACCAGCCAGGCAGAAACCCCCTGGGAAGCTGAACATCCACCGCCTCCCTATCACCAAGGACGTGCTGCAGCAGCAAATCCAAGCAGCTCTCCAAGAAATTCCTGCATCGACTGATGTAGAAGAGGTATGGAGCACCTTTAGAGATGCTGTGTACACAGCAGCAGCTGACACACTCGGCTTTGTACACAGGAGCCACAAAGACTGGTTTGACGAGAACGACTCTGGGATCTCCAAGCTCCTGAACACAATGCATATACGGCGTCAGGATCACATTTCTGATAGAGACTGCCAGAGGAAGAATAACCAGTACTTGCAAACCAAGCAACTCGTACAGAAGTGGCTGCGTGAGATGAAGAACACCTGGTGGGAGAGAATGTCCGAAGAGCTTCAGTCCGCTGCTGATGCTCACGACACAAAGACCTTCCATGATGGTCTCCGAGCTGTGTATGGGTTGAGAGTCACAGGATCAACCCTTGTCCGAGCCTTGGACCAGACCACCCGCCTGACAGACAAAGACATCCTTGCCCGCTGGGCAGAGCACAACACCCTCCTCAACAGGGACTCGTCCGTATCTGACGAGGTAATTGCAGCCCTCCCACAGCTACCAGTCAATGACTCGCTAGCTGCCCCTCCCACCAAGGCCGACACCCGGAAAGCCCTGAAGCTGACAACGTCAGGAAAAGCACCAGGAGCGAATGGAATCCAGGCCGACATCTACAAGTATGGAGGCGAGGTGCTGACAGAAAAGCTGACCGCCCTGTTCCAGTCTATAAGGGAGAGAGGGGAGGTCCCTCAGGATTTCAAGGATGCTTCAATTGTCCACATCTACAAACGGAAGGGAGACAAAACATCCTGCGATAACCATCGTGGAATCTCTCTCCTATGCATCGCCAGCAAGATCTTCGCCCACATCATACTGAACAGACTGGTTGACCATGTCTCCAACATTGTCATCCCTGAAGTACAGTGCGGCTTCCGCTCAGGCAGGGGAACATGTGACATGGTGTTTGCCGTACTCCAGATGCAAGAGAAGTGCCGTGAGCAGAACAAGGAGCTCCACATGGTCTTTGTAGACCTGACTAAGGCCTTCGACAAGGTGAACCGCCGT
>NC_134880.1:3394359-3399359 GCF_041734735.1 Babylonia areolata | reverse complement strand
TGTTGACAGTATTTACTTATCAACAAGAAAATAAAGAAGACCAAAACAAAAAAACAAAAAAAAAAATGACAGGTGGAAACTCATGCAAAAAACAACAATGAGCAGCTTTTCTGTTTGTTCGTAAGCAGCATAAAACCTGACACAATCTGTTTGGACTAGATTGGAAAATACAAACACTGAAAAAGTCAGTAGAGAATACAGGCCTGTAAAACTCAAGTCAACGAAGAATACACACCAGTAAAATTCCAGTCAACAGAGTATATACACCAGTAAAATCCAGTCAACAGAGAATCAAGACCAGTAAAAAAAAAAATTCTGCGTCCACGGAGTCAACATACCAGCAGAAAAAAAATCAAGAGTCAACTGAGAATATACATGAATAAAATGAGTAAAATGTTTCCTTTTTGAAACAGAAAATGGTCGATTACAGAACTCAGCGAAAGGCATCGTCAGTTGCGTTCACTATACCTTTTTAAGTATTTTCTTTTAAAAAAAATAAAAATATCAAAAACCCGTGTAACTCGTATCGAGAGACAAAATGCATTTTTTCCTTGCAGCGAAAGGTCTTTGCTTTTCAAACGGGCATTACAATCAATCATGCACGGCTGATTATTACGACAAGGATTTATATACTGGACAAATACTGCATTGTCTCTGGTGGAGCTATGTAGTTAAAGTTTATTGCATCACTATTAAAACGTCCCTAACAGAAATGTCACTCAATATATCAATAAAAACTAACCAGATCAAAGTAGTCAACAGAGACACGGAGAGAGAGACAGAGACAGAGAGATGGATGTGATCTACTCCTGAGGCGAAGCTATGAGTCCCATCAGATGACACACAGCAAACGGTTCTCTCCCCTGCAGAGGGTCTTGTGATCCGCTGCTGGTTGTCAGTGGAGGGACTCCTGTGTAGGACTTTACATTCCCCCCCACACACACACACCCTGACCCCACCCCTGTCTATCTCATGTAAGGGTGTGGACAGACATGACCCCACCCAGTGTCTGTCTCATGTAAGGGTGTGGACAGACATGACCCCACCCCTGTCTGTCTCATGTAAGGGTGTGGACAGACATGACCCCACCCCTGTCTGTCTCATGTAAGGGTGTGGACAGACATGACCCCACCCCTGTCTGTCTCATGTAAGGGTGTGGACAGACATGACCCCACCCCTGTCTGTCTCATGTAAGGGTGTGGACAGACATGACCCCACCCCTGTCTATCTCATGTAAGGGTGTGGACAGACATGACACCACCAGTGTCTGTCTCATGTAAGGGTGTGGACAGACATGACCCCATCCCTGTCTGTCTCATGTAAGGGTGTGGACAGACATGACCCCACCCCTGTCTGTCTCAACATCTCAACATCATAATATCGTATAAGGACAAATGCCACTTACGATGCATAAGAAAAGAAAACTGAGTTTTTTGTTTTGTTTTGTTGTTTTGTTTTGTATTTTTAGTCAAAAAAAAAAAAGAAAGAAAAAAAAAGAAAGAAAGAAAAAGAACAGGCGAGAGAACAGACTCTCCTACTGAATGAAAAATAAAACATAACGATTGTGCGGATCATGCTTTGACCGTTTCAACAAAATGCAGTATTTCGCCTGTGCCGTATACATCAACACAACTGAGAACGCTTTGTGCTAGTCCAGTGTACTTTCGCACGAGCATTTTTGTTTTTCATTGAAAGAAGGCACAACCGTATTTCATTCAACAAGGGAAAAAATCGGGAACGTATCCTTATATCAATCTTCACAACGCAGGGCTAAACGTACCGATCAATAATAATAAATAATATCACCGAATGATTTGTCGGTTGCAGTCACTGATGCCAGGTTTGGAGTTATAATTATTTCGTTCTGGTGTTCACCTCGAAAAGTGTCTCAGAATCAGAACTAATCTTTGTATTGCTGTTGTTGTTGTTTTTCTCCATGTCTGACAATCATTTGCGCGCGCGCGCGCGTGCGCGTGCGCGCGCGCGCGCGTGTGTGTGTGTGTGTGTGTGTGTGTGTGTGTGTGTGTGTGTGTGTGTGTGTGTGTGTGAGTGCGTGCGTGTGTGTGTGTGTGTGCGTGCGTGTATGTGTGCGTGCGTGTGTGTGTGTGTGTGTGCGTGTGTGTGTGTGTGTGCGTGCGTGCGTGCGTGCGTGCGTGCGTGCGCGCGCGTGTGTGTGTGTGTGTGTGCATGCGCGCAGTCGCAACGACGACAACACTAAGTGTAGAACTCTCTGAATCACTCTCAGTCACTTCTGGCCTTGTCTTTCTGTTTCTTTTCTTTCCGTCCAGGAATTCACAACAACCCACACCAAGGTCGAACACCTCTCAGTCCCCCTCACCATCCTCCTTCTTCACCACTGCCAGCAGGTGACCTGCAGGGTCACTAACCCTGTCAGAAGGAGGGGATGGGGCCTGAACACAGGATCCAGGCGAACCGCACTGTGTGACGACGGAAGCAGGGATGAGGGATTTGACGTCACCACGGACAGATGTGTCGTGAGGGGTGACGTCACGGGTGGGGAGGATGGCGGCATGGAGGAGGAGAACAGCGAGGGCGATGTGTGGGGGGAGGAGGTCAGGGTGGTGGTGGTGGTGTTGGAGGAGGTGCGGTTGCCTGGCGAAAGGTGTCACAGATCTGTTCCAACACATCAATAAGCAGATAAGTAAATGAAAAAAACAAACAAACAAACGAATGAACGAACGAACAACAACAACACACATATTTACAGAAGATAAACAAATCAATTAATCAATCAGTCAATCAATATTCAATGAATAGATAAAATACATACTTCAGGGCGAAAGGGTTGTTAAGTAACCAGATGAAGTAAAAGCAACTCAAACGTAACATATCGTCGATATTGATTGAAGTGAAAATTTATTCTCTCTCTCTCTCTCTCTCTCTCTCTGTGGTGTTGATAAGTTGTTTTCATACCATACTGTATGGCTTACAGCTATCTTTTTTTCCTATTATTTTCACACTTGCTGCAATAACTTTCCCCGCCTCCTGGAAACGATATACGGGGGTTTTTTCTCCCTCCAGCTGCAATTAGTGTACACATTTTGTAAAAAAGTAGACCTGATTACTTGAACTTTCCATAGGCAACGTTCGCACAAAGCAAATAATGCTAACAATTCCACAAACACTCACATCAACATCAAAACATTAAGTAATAATACTTCTTCGCTCGTGGGCTGCAAATCCCACGTTCACTCGTATGTACACGAGTGGGCTTTTACGTGTATGACCGTTTTTACCCTGCCATGTAGGCAGCCAACTCAGTTTTCGGGGGTGTGCATGCTGGGTATGCTCTTGTTTCCATAACCCACCAAACGCTGACATGGATTTCAGGATCTTTAATGTGCGTATTTGATCTTTTGCTTGTGTATACACGGAGGGGTTCAGGCACTAGCAGGTCTGCACATGTGTTGACCTGGGAGATTGGAAAAATCTCCAGCCCTTTAACCACCAGGCCCCGTTACCGAGATTCGAACTCGGGACCCTCAGATTGAAAGTCCAACGCTTTAACCACCCGGCTATTGCGCCGGTCAACAACTGTACAATTCTACAACAAACGCCAACGTTCACACAAAACGTGGACTGGAAAAAAACAACAAAAAAAACGACCCGCGTCACACCAGCTGTCATCGAGCACTTACGTTGACAGATCATCTTCACGAAGTCCTTGCGTCTCTGCGGGCTCTCCAGGTCGGAGTACAAAGCGAACTGTTTGATGTAGTCCGGTGCCGTGGCCAGCTGCTTGACCTCCCCCTTGTCCACATTGTCGCCTAGGCTGACCACGTGGATCAAGGCGTCATCGTACTTGAGCAGCAGGGCCTCGAATAGCACATCGTTGCGGTCCTCCATCGCGTCGTTGACGAAAGCGATGACGATCTTCTTGGCGTTGGGGCGGCCCCCGCGCTGGGGGTCAAAGCCTTGCACGCGCAGCTTCTTGAAGAGAGGGCCCAGCCTGGCCTTGGGCAGCTTCATCAGAGCCTGGATGAAGTCCTGGCTGCGGATGTACTGTTTGGGGGACAGAGAAAGGAACCCTCCATTTACTGGCTGTAGGTTAACAAGAGAGCACGGAAATCGTCAGAAATGACAGAGGCTGCGGTCATAGAGTCATCGGGAAGACGGGCTTCTTTTGTTTTGTTTGTTTTTTCATAAGAAAAAATGAACGAATGGATTAATGAAGGATAAAACAAGTGAAGTAAGAACAAATGATAAGATAAACAATGAAGTAAAAGGAAGGAAGAAGGAAAAAACAAAGTAGGGAGAAAGAAAAGAAGGATAGGTTGGTTAGAAGGAAGGAAGGAAAGTAAGAAAGAAAGGAGTTACACACAAGAAACACGAGATGGAACGAATGAATGAACACACGTGCACCGACGAATGAACGAATCATCGAACGCACGGATAGCAGTGCAAGGGAACGATACAATCCGAGAGGTCCTGAACAACCGCGTGAGCGAACGAACGAAAGAACGAACGAACAACTCCACACACTGTGTACACTTTTACCCTCCCCACAGCTTATCACAGTGAGATATTCAACAAACCTTTCACTCTATTATATTTTAGATTATTCATTCATTTGTTTATTTTGTTTATATAATTTATTCTATTCTATGTGAACGTTTAACACAAAGGACAGGCTCTCAAACCTGACCAGCGCGTTGAGTTTATGCACAGAAAGTTCTCTTTTTTTCTTTTCTTTTTTTTGTTTGTTTGTTTGTTGTTTTTTTTGTTTTGTTTTTGTTTGTTAAGTATTTTATTTCATTTCATGTTAATGTTCTACACAAACCTTGAGTGGGCTCTCGTGGCCTTGACAGAGCGCTGGACCTATGCGAAGGTCAGCCATCTGCTAGTCTTTTAAAAGCAGATGATAGAATATGGCATGGCGAATACTAAATTATGGATCAGCCCGCACGCTTTGACCCTTCCTGGAAACTGAAACTGACCTTTCTCCTTCCTCCTCCCCCCCCACCCCCCCACCCCCTCTT
>NC_134880.1:3379359-3381859 GCF_041734735.1 Babylonia areolata | reverse complement strand
CTAAGATAATAAGATTAATGACTAGGAAATGTAAGAAAATGAATTTTTACTAAACAGAAAGGAAATCCAGAGAGAGAGAGCGAGAAAGAGAGGGGTGGGGGAGTAATCTTATAGGTTCAAACATACAATCTATAATTGTCTCTCTCTTATTAAATAAAAATGAATAATCGTCTATCATAAACATTATCATCATCATCATCATCATCGTCATTCACAGAACATGGCTACAAATGTTACAAAATCAAAAGCTAACTTACCAACACACGTAAGATTGGATTCGTCATTTTCTCTGCACAGGTATAAAACAAACAACCACAACACTGTCGAAAAAGAACTCTCAAATCCCTATCCACAAAGATTCAAACTCTCAGTCTTTGTCGCTCGAAATTCACCGAAAACGCGAAACTGTGCAACACTTTAAGTCCTCACGAAAGTTACCAACAAGCCTGTCTCGCTTCTTGCTTTCCCTTAGACTGTCAAATTGGTCCCGCAACTGTCGTCTGCTCTTTCTTCGGCAACTTGTCGCACGATTGTCCTTCCGTGGTGTTTTTATATGCACGGCGGACTTCGTGGGCGTAGGGGTGTGGCTATCGCCGTGAGTGACACAGCCACACACTGGAGTCAGTTGTGAAATAGGGACTTTTTTTTTTTCATTCGTTCATTTTTTAATTTTTTTTTTTTAATCCTGCGTAACGCTCCCATGACTATGACTTGGTCCATCATTCTTAAGGGTGGACAGTCCACCCGTTTCCGCCGTTGTAAACTTACTTTGGAGGCAGTGTTGTCCTACAGCAATAGTTCTTCACAGGTCTCACCCCACAGACAGTGAAATCTTTCTATTTATAGATCAGTGATCCCACCCGCTTTGAGACTTCAGGGAATCTCTCTCTCTCTCTCTCTCTCTCTCTCACACACACACACACACACACACACACACACACAGACACAGCCTCTCTCTCCTCTCTCTCCTTTTCTCTCTTTCTATTCTTGCTTCTGGCTCTTCCGCTATCATTATGTTCGTACGTGCGCGTGCGTTCGCGCGCGCGCGCGCGTGTGTATGTGTGTGTGTGTGTGTGTGTGTGTGTGTGTGTGTGTGTGTGTGTGTGTGTGTGTTATGGCGTGTGTTTGAGTGTGTGTCTTTAAATGATCCGTTCAATGTCTCTAACCATACACAGACCTAAGGTAGGGCTCTTGAGACTTTACCAATGCCTTAGGTTTACACCTTAGTGAGGCATGTATTTTTTTTTTCTCTTTCTCTTTCTTTATATACCTTTTTTTTTAAACAGTTGATGTGGTGCAGCATATGTGAATCGCTCCTGCATGCTTCGTCACCTCCTTGAAACATAAATCTGAAAATGAAATTGTTTTTTTTTTTTTTTAAAGTCACAGTTTGTCCTGTTCTCTCATCACTTCAGCAATTATTTGAAGAATGTTGGGAAGAACGGTCGCCGTGAGTTGAAGGAGTGGAAAGGACGGGAGTTGGGAGTAGGGCGGCGAGATGAGGTAGAGATTGGGGGGGGGGGGGGGGGGGAGACAGACACCCGAAGAAAACCTTTCAGCAGAGTTGTTCAACCTGTTCATTGCCTGTTGTATTTGTATTTCATTTTTATCACAACAGATTTCTCTGTGTGAAATTCGGGCTTCTCTTCCTAGGGAGAGCGCGTCGCTACACTACAGCGCCGCCCATTTAAAAAAAATTTCCTGCGTGCAGTTTTATTTGTTTTTCCTATCGAAGTGGATTTTCCTACAGAACTTTGCCAGGAACAACCCTTTTGTTGCCGTGGGTTCTTTTACATGCGCTAAGTGCATGCTGCACACGGGACCTCGGTTTATCGTTTCATCCGACTTACTAGCGTCCACACCAACACTCAAGGTCTAGTGGAGGGGGATAAAATGTCGGCGGCTGAGCCGTGATTCGAACCGGCGCTCTCAGATTCTCTCGCTTTCTACACGGACGCGTTACCTCTAGGCCACCACTCCACATAAATTGGGCATACAAAATGGGTTGTGGCAAGACTGGTGGGTTTTGTTTTTTCTTCCCCGTAATCCTATCATCGTCCGACTGTGTAGACCGGTGCGAACCGCGATTCAAATCTGCCCCTCTCCTCCCCCCCTCCCCCAACCTCCCCTCCCCTCCCCAGCCCCCACACACCTGAAAAGAAAAGACACGTCTTTTGTTGTGTACGCTGCATGCACACACATGTACACATTCACACAACTCACGTTGTAGGCGGTCGCGCTCGCGCGCGCACACACACACACACACACACGCGCGCACACACACGCGCACACGCGCGCGCGCGCACACACACACACACACACACACACACACATACACACACCGACACAGAGAGAGGAAGAGAGACAGACAAACAGACAGACAAATTACAACCAAAAATAGCTTTGAAAGGTAGGGAAAATAGGTGAAGACAAAAAGAGCAATGTGGGCCTGCTCTCTCTCTCACTCTCTCTCGCTGTGTGTGTGTGTGTGTGTGTGTGT
>NC_134880.1:3369359-3374359 GCF_041734735.1 Babylonia areolata | reverse complement strand
GATGATAGATTGTCAAGAAGCTAGTGTATCAGTCAGTTCCCCGTCGGCTAATCACCCCATCCCTCCACTCAAAAAACCCAGTGATATCACCAGGCAGTGGTAACGTGTTATGACAAACGTTGTATGCACACTCATAATACGATCCGTGTCATTAACCCCCTCACCCCCCACCCATCCCCAACACACACACGCTCGCATGCGCTCTCTCTCTCTCTCTCTCTCTCTCTCTCTCTCTCTCTCTCACATACACACACACACACACACACACACACACACACACAACGGATGTAACGTTCACAGCAGTAATAACAGATTATTGTTCACCAATTCGTCTCGCAGCAGGATTATTCAGAAATCATAGGGTGTAGGCGGTAGTTGTTTTTTTTCCTGAAATTCTGTGACCGTGTCGGCAGTTTTAACCCCTTAACAGCTGAATCTTCAGTGAAACGAGATCAGGCAGTGCAGAGGGGTGAATCTAGAATGCATTTGCTACTTTCTAGGTGATTGTTAAGTGGCGGGATGATTATATATATTATTATTTTGTTGTTCCAAAGTAATGCAGTCCATGTGAGGACGAAGCTCAGGTGAAATAGTGACTGACGGCTTCACAAGTTAGCTCTGTTTTATCACGGTGGTACGTGAGAGAGAGAGAGGGGGGGGAGGGGGAGGAGGGAGGGAGAGAGAGTGGGAGAGAGAGAGAGAGGGTGGGCAGGAGGGAGGGAGAGAGAGTGAGAGAGAGAGAGAGAGAGAGAGAGAGAGAGGAAGACAGTGACAGAGACACAGAGACAGAGAGAGACAGAAAGAGAGAGAGAGGGAGTGTGTGTGTGTGTGCGTGCGTGCGTGCGTGCATGTGTGCTTGTGAGTGTGCGTGTGTGTGTGTATGCGCATGTCAGTATGTGTCTATTTATATCCATTCATATCAATTAACTTTATCATTATTCATATCATTCTTATCATCTTTTCTGGGTTTTTTTCTTTTCTTTTATTTATTTGTATTCTGTTTCTATTTTCATTTTGTTTGTTATTTACTTATTTAGCTTTATTCACATATTCATTCTTTATTTCACTTGTTTATTTCAATTTCAGTTGTTTTTGTTGTGTTTTATTTTTATGTTATCTTATTTTCGTCAAGACCTGAAGAAGCGCACTGCATTACGCTCCTGCACCTCCAGGTACCTACTCAGCAGATGTGGTGTAGCGTCTTTGGATATTTTGCAACGCTATTGCACCTCCTTGAGTAACGGAACTGAACTTAGCACAGTCAGATGCAGACTTCAGTGATATAGTTCAGTAATAATAGTGAAAAAATCGGCTTGTGTGCAAACTAATTCCTTTTTAAGTTTTTTTGTTTGTTTTTTTTCTTTCTTTTTTTTTTTTTTTGACTCACTTGTGTAAACAAAGTGAGTCTATGTTTTAACCCGGTGTTCGGTTGTGTGTGTGTGTGTGTGTGTGTGTGTGTGTGTGTGTGTGTCCGTGTGTCCGCGGTAAACTTTAACATTGACATTTTCTCTGCAAATACTTCGTCAGTTGACACCAAATTTGGTATAAAAATAGGAAAAATTCAATTCTTTCCAGTCATCTTGTTTAAAACAATATTTCACCTCTGGGATGGGCACAAAAAAATTAAAAAGACGCCGAATTATATGCAAACTGAATTTACTCTTATATTTATATTTTTTTATTCTCTAAACTTGGCACTTTGATCTGATATTCTGACACAACAACAAGAGCAGTCATTGTTATCATTTTTTGTTCAAACAGGAACTTCTTTTGCTAAGCATGGAAGTTATATTTATTTTGCATGTCTTTGGTGCAGATAGTAAAAAAGGGAAATTAATATGTAATTAATGCTAGGGGGCTTAATTTGCTTTAAACTGATCTTTCTCATCTTAAACATTACATTTTGAAATTATACTCAATACATAAAAAGCTTGTGTGTTTTACTCTCAGTGTACAGGGCTTTCACTATGTTCATTCGAAGCGGTCTTTTTCGGAAAATACTAAAATCAGTACGACGAGTGGACTTTATAGATCTGTTGACTGAGCCCTGAAGGTCATGGGCAAAAATCAATTGCATGTACATATTTATACATATTCAAAGCGCGTGCTCATATTCTTCGCGAACGCGAACGACGCCATTTTGTTTCAAGTTGTTGACCTGCCCGTTCAATCCTATATTCAATCGACAATACACAATAACATGTGCTGGAAAGTTGGAGAAGGAGACCGTTAAATATTTATTCAGAGAAAGATTTGTGAACGCCTCATCACTTACTGGATTATGCCCCAAACTGCCATAAAAATATCCATAGAATCAGTCGGAATTCACAGTTAAAAATAAATAATAAACCATGAGAGTTAATACCCTTGAATTGATGAAACGCAAAAATTTCCAGTCTTGAAGTTTCTCAAAATGAAGTCTTTTTCACTTCATATGACGTTTAGAAGTACTTGTACTTGGCTCTACATGTTATTAGTTTAACAAAATACTCCATAGTTGACCATTAGACACTCAAAACTCTAACTGGGATACTTTTTAAATCAGCTGCCCTCCTTTTACACCTCTACAGACTGAGACTGTCCCCCAGCTGATGAATGACCATGCGCCACAGGTTCGCAGACACCAGAGCACTTGTTACAGTTTTGCCCAACTTTTGCCCACTGAGGAGAGAAACCTGGCCCTGTGCGGTGGATGTCCACGAGAAGCTCTGGGGACCACCTGCTGCACTGCAGAGGACGGCGGACTTGACCCTGCAGACCGGATGAACAATCTGAGAGCATGACCTGGGGGGACGCAGCAGAAGAAATCAACTGGCTCACTGGAGGGAGGGAGGGAGGGAGAGGGTTTGAGGGGGGAAGACTGGGGGGTGGGTGTGGAAGGGACGGGTAGGGTTGACTTCTTCAAGAACGTTTCACAGATATTTTGTTGTTGTTGTTCTTGTTGTTTCTGCTGTTCCTTTTGCTATCATTGTTATTATTATCATTGTTATTATTATTATTATTATTGTTGTTGCTATTGTTATTATTGTTTTCAGTGTCATTGTTATTATTATTATTATTATTATTATTATTATTATTGTTGTTGTTGTTGTTGCTGTTGTTCTTGTTCTTGTTCTTGTTGTTGTTCTTGTTGCTGTTGTTGTTGTTCTTGTTGCTGCTGCTGCTGTTGCTACCGCTGCTGTTGTTGTTGTTGATGATGATATAGTTGTTGTGGTTGGGGTGCTTTTGAAACACTTCTTGCAAACGTTTCAGTGATATTTGGATGGACAGCTTTCATAGAATGAATCTTTTGTTTATTGTTGTTGTGGTTGTTAGCCTACTGTTGGTGATCTTGAATGCTTCAGAAATGCCGTCGAAAGAAAAGAAAACCATACAGAATCAGCAAAACCACTCTTGCCCGCTGATTCTGAAATGAATAAAGCAATATATTTTTAAAGACTTTTCAATGATTTCGAAAACTTATTTGAAAGATTCTTTTAAACTTATAGCTAACAGAAAACGCGAGCACGCGCGCGCACGTGCACACACACACACACACACACACACACACACACACACACACACACACACACACACACACACACACGCACTGACTTCTTCACATTCCCCTGGGAACATTGAAACATTACACACACTCATCTTTCGCACACACCGTAGAAACAAAAATAGCAATATCAAAAAGTGATGTACACACACACACACACACACACACACACACACACACACACACACACACACACACACACACATTATTTGACGAGGCACGTACATTTAAGCATGTCTTGGTCGTTGCAAGATGACTTGGCGGAAAGCTAAGAAGTCGGGAAGAAAATGACACCCATGCCGATGGCAAACGAATTTTTTCCGTCTCAGTTGAAAGTGAAAGATTTCGTCAGCTGCATTTTGGAATAGATACGTCGCAGTAACATATGTGCTTTATCGCATTGGCTTTCCGAAAACCTATATGGTTATTTATGCAGTTGAGAACGTAATCCGAAAATGTTATTCATTTAACAGGTGTGAGCATCACACAGACACACAAACACAAAGACACAGACACTCAGAACAGACACACGCAGACACACAGACACAGACACAGATACACAGACACACACACACACACACACACACACACACACACACACACACACACACACACACACACACACACACACACACACACTCGCTCAGTCACTCATACAGAGAGAGAGAGAGAGCTAAATAAGTAATAAAATGATGTGTCCTGGTAAGAAAAGACAGTAAGACAGACAGACAGACAAACCTGACAGACAAACAGACAAGCAGACAGATAGACAGACAAACAGACAGGCAGGCAGACAGACAGACAGACAAACAGACAGGCAGACAGACAGAGTGACACAGGGAAGAAGTGCGGAGGACGCGACACGGGATCTCAGAAAGCAGAGAGACACGGGATCTCAGAAAGCAGGGAGACACGGGATCTCAGAAAGCAGAGAGACACGGGATCTCAGAAAGCAGAGAGACACGGGATCTCAGAAAGCAGAGAGACACGGGATCTCAGAAAGCAGAGAGAGACACGAGAGACACGAAATCTCAGAAAGCAGAGAGACATGAGATCTCAGAAAGCAGGGAGACACGAGATCTCAGAAAGCAGAGACACGAGAGACACGAAATCTCAGAAAGCAGAGAGGCACGGGATCTCAGAAAGCCGAGAGACACGGGATCTCAGAAAGCAGAGAGACACGAGATCTCAGAAAGCAGAGAGAGACACGAGAGACACGAAATCTCAGAAAGCCGAGAGACACGAGAGACACGAGATCTCAGAAAGCAGAGACACGAGAGACACGAGAGACACGAAATCTCAGAAAGCAGAGAGGCACGGGATCTCAGAAAGCCGAGAGACACGAAATCTCAGAAAGCAGAGAGACACGAAATCTCAGAAAGCCGAGAGACACGAAATCTCAGAAAGCAGAGAGACACGAGATCTCAGAAAGCAGAGAGACACGAGATCTCAGAAA
>NC_134880.1:3354359-3364359 GCF_041734735.1 Babylonia areolata | reverse complement strand
ACCTATCTCTCTATCTATCTATGTAGCTAAGTAGCTATCTAGCTGGTAGGTAGACACGATGATCAGTCGGCCGGGCGAGGTAGTCAGTCAGTGAGACAGTAAGCCACTCACTCACTCAACCAGTTGGTAAGTTGGTCAGTTAATTACTTGGATAGGTTGTTAGTACGTTGGTTCGTTCGTTTGTTCGTTCGTTCGTTAGTTAGTATATTCGTTGGTTAGTTAGGTAGGTAGGTAGGTAGGTAGGTAGGTAGGTAGGTAGGTAGGCAGGTAGGTAGGCAGGTAGGTAGGTAGGTAGGTAGGCAGGTAGGTAGGTAGGTAGGTAGGCAGGTAGGTAGGTAGGCAGGTAGGTAGGTAGGTAGGTGGACAAACAGACAGGTAGGTAGGTAGGTAGGTAGGTAGGTGAGAATGAAGGGCTATGAAGAAAAGAAAAAGACAAAAATGAACACTGCAACTGACACCAGAGCAATAATAAACCCTGACAGAAATCACCATCTGTTACACTCAGGAATGCACGCAGCAACACACGAGAGCAACAGCAAACCCAGACAACTGTACACAGACATCAAACATTCCCAGATCACATGCAGCAACACACCCTGGGGGCAATTGTTGCGCCAGACAAGAGGAAAAAATGAACGAAAGCTGTCAGTCGCGGTGTCAGTGAGTGAAGAGTGTGTTTAATAGTTTATTGAGACCTCAAAACAAAAAAACCAAAAAAAAAAAAAAACGTGGGAAGAAGGAGGAGGATGGAGGCCCCACAAAAAAATAGTAGGTATGTAGGTTCTTTCTTACTTACTTATATCCTTCCTTCCTGCCTTCCTGCCTTCTTTCCTTCCTCACTTATTTACTGCTTATTTACTTACATAGTTGTTTGTTTTGTTTTTAGTTTTATTTTTTCGTTATTTCGTTTGTTCTTTAATTGAGTTAATTTCACGAACTCCTTGTCAACTTATATACTAACATAATGATCAACCTGATTTGAATAGCGGGTTTCTCAGCGGCAGAATCGGTTTGGTGTTGGACTTGGTGTTCCAGTGTTCACTCAAGATTTTGCGCCTTATAAAAATTAGTAGTAGTAGTAGTAGTATTTTTATGCATTTATCTATGTCAATCCTGCTACTGTCAATTGCGGCGCATCAGATCCATCCGGAAATATCTGTCCATTGACGCAACATCTGGACTTGTCGTTTCTCTCATTCTCTCTCGCCTTGACTACTGTAACTCTCTATTATCTGGTTTGCCTGCTTCATCCATTCAGTCCCTTCAGTGCATACAAAACTCTGCTACCCGGCTCGTCCTCAGAAAGGAAAGATCTCAGCACATCACTCCTCTTTTGCAACATCTCCACTGGCTCCCTGTCTCACACAGAATAAAGTACAAGATCAGCACTCCATGTTATAAATGTATTCACAAATCAGCCCCTTCCTATCTCTGTGGCTGCCTTCACCTCTACACTCCATCTCGCTCACTACGATCAGCTTCGGATCCACTCTGTTTACGCATACCCAGATTCAAGCTCTCGACTGTTGGCCGCCGTTCTTTCTCTGTCTCTGGACCTTGCAACTGGAATGAACTTCCTCTTTCGCTTCGTCAAGTCTCCACACTCAGCTCTTTCAAGTCTGGCCTTAAAACCCACCTCTTCCCAAAATAACCTCCCTTCCCTGCCTCTTCCTTGTCTTCAGTTTCTCCAGTTTTAGAGTTACGCATGCATGTGAATGACTGGTGCAAAAGCGCATTGATTTGTCTCTGCACAAGATTCAGCGTTATATAAATACCATTATTATTATTTTTTGATCGTTTGTTTTCATTTATTTTTATTTTATTTTATTTTTTAATTTTTTTTATTTAGTGTTTTTTTCCCCTCGAGGCCTGACTAAGCGCGTTGGGTTACGCTGCTGGTCAGGCATCTGCTTGGCAGATGTGGTGTAGCCTATATGGATTTGACCGAACGCAGTGACGCTTCTTTGAGCTACTGATACTGATACTGATACTGATACTACTGAAGATCACAGAGGTCGGCACGGTTGTTGGGAAAGGAACGTGACTCCGATTTCCTCAGTCCACCACCCAGGTGTGAACGGGTACCTGACTAAGGTCGGCAAAGGTTAACTCTCTCCATACGAACGGCGAAAGAGACGACGTTAACAGCGTTTCACCCCAATTACCATCATCAAAATATTGCCAGCGGAAGGCTCTTATACTGAAGAGGTGAATGTTGACAAAGAATACCACAATTCTGACGACGGAAGCTAAAGGTTGGGTCATTGAGGCACCCACTGGACATCCGAGGGGTCTGTGTAGAGGAGAAGAGAGGACTGGCCGTACTGAGTGAGTTAATCAAAGCCGGGGGGAGGGGTGGAGGGGGGGGATTGGACCCCACCTTCCCACGTCGAGCCCTGTTGTCACCAGGGGACATAAATGACTTCACCGCTGCCTTAGCGGTTGTACTGAAAAGGCTATAACATAGGGCCTTAAACCTTAACTTGTCAAGAACAGTCCAGGACAGTTCTTCTGAACCCACAAATACTTTCGGCGATATTGTCCACATCTCTTCCCCCCCCCTTTTTTTTTCTTTTTTTTTTTGATTGATTGATTGACATGGATACTTTTATAGCGCCTATCCTCGGTCGGAGACCAAGCTCTAAGCGTTTTACAAACACGGAGTCATTTACACAACAGGCTGTCTAACTGGGTAGAGCCGACTGACGGCTGCCATTGGCGCTCATCATTTGTTTCCTGTGTCATTCAATCAGATGTCAGGCACGCACACGTACACACTCAGACAAACATGTAACATTTAACATTTTACGTTGTATGACCGTTTTGTTTATTTACCCCGCCATGTAGGCAGCCATACTCCGTTTTCGGGGGTGTGCATGCTGGGTATGTTCTTGTGTCCATAACCCACCGAACGCTGACATGGATTACAGGATCTTTAACGTGCGTATTTGAGCTTCTGCGTGCGTGTACACACGAAGGGGGTTGAGGCACTAGCAGGTCTGCACATATGTTGACCTGGGAGATTGGAAAAATCTCCACCCTTTACCTACCAGGCGCCACCGAGATTCGACCCCGGGGGCCCTCAGATTGAAAGTCCAATGCTTTAACCACTGGGCTATTAGTTTTTTTGTGAAGGACTGACTCTCAAACTAGGAGGCAAAATTGCACTGGCTCTCAGTGCTGCAGCCTTGTGGGCTAGTTGGCCTTTGGGAACCATCCCAACGCCGATTGTCCTAAAAACCCTCTTGGCCGAGAGAGTGGGGATGTAACTTGGGCAAGACACTCTCCACTATAATCAAATTCTAGCCCAAATAGTCGGAACAGCAGGTGCCTCCTTTGCTGATGGTCATAGTCGGACACGACTGACTATCATATATAAAAATATATATTGCGCCCGTCGATAATGTCCGCCCCCCGATAATGTCCACATCTTTTCCCTTCCACTCCTGTGTGTGACTGACTGGCGGAGTGAACGTCCACGCCTTGTTGGGAACCACCACTCACTCCGTCTTGAAGGGGGAAACATTGTGGATAATATCAAATGCCTGACTTTCGAGGTCCGCGTCAGTCCAGGAATACACAAGCAAATAATGGATAGGGCCCGGAACAAAGTTAAGGCACGCAGTATAGTATTTTGATATGTTATCATTGAAAAAAAAAAAAAAAAAAAAGGACTGATGCCGGCGAGCAAGCTTTATTACTGGTGAACAGATGTTGAACAGCACTCAGCTGATCACTGAAGGAGGCCAAAGGTGGGGCTATATATAAGTCATCCAGGATGTCATTGATTAGAATGACTGGGCAGAGTCCCCAACAACAAGGAAATAAAAGATGTGCGTTGGAAAAGTCTGGGGGTGTTTTTTAAGAAGAAGAAGGGGTGGAATAGGGTAGTGGGTGGGTGGATTGAAAGTGACGAGTGGCCACGGGAGATTAAACCCCGTCAGTAAAGTACGGAAACAAATTCAACTACGGAGAATAAATCACATTTTTCGCGAGTATTTTCAGCCAGCAAGACCGCGCCCGCACGTCACACACACACACACACACACACACACACACACACACACACACACACACACACACGTGACATAGAGACTGAGACAGAGAGAGACGAGACAGACGAGACAGAGACCAAAGACCGGCAAGAATTTACAGCGAGAACGAGACAGACAGACACGGAGAAAGACAACGAAGAACAAGACAGAGAGAGAAAGAGACACGTAGGTATGTGGACAGACAAAAACACAGAGACATAAAGGCAAGATCTATGCTACGTTCTGAGATATATCATTGCCAGTTATGCCTCTACACCCCTGACCCGACATCCCTCCCCCAACTCTCTCTGTCTCTCTCTCTCTCTCTGTCTGTCTCTCTCTCTCTATATATATATACACCTATATATGTATATATATATATATATATATATATATATATGTGTGTGTGTGTGTGTGTGTGTGTGTGTGTGTGTGTGTGTGTGTGTTCATCTATTACTCTCTCTCTCTCTCTCTCTCTCTCTCTCTATATATATATATATATATATATATGTGTGTGTGTGTGTGTGTGTGTGTGTGTGTGTTCATCTATTACTCTCTCTCTCTCTCTCTCTCTCTCTCTATATATATATATATATATATATATATATATATATATATGTGTGTGTGTGTGTGTGTGTGTGTGTGTGTGTGTGTGTGTGTGTTCATCTATTACTCTCTCTCTCTCTCTCCCTCTCTCTCTCTCTCTGTGGATGACTACTTACCTTAGCGACTTGTGGATGCGTCACCATTCCCAAATGTTGATCAGCTCCAGTTCCTTTAATAGATGTCAGATACAGTCCAAACTCACCAAATTTGAAAGTGATCGGTCCAGAAATACCTATTTAAATCCCTGTGGATGATGACAGACATAGAGACAAGAATTAACGGCAGACGGTGAGAGAGACAGACAAGGTGAATGCTACACCCACCCCCTGTACACGAAGCTATGAAGAAAGGTGTCACCACAAACAAGGCTGCAGACTTTGTTAAAACGTAAATAAAATAGTGGGTCAACACTATTTTGGATGGATAGTTCTCTCTCTCTCTCTGCTTTTCAGTTGTTGAAACTGTACCAGTTATGCATGGGAGCGAACGTGTCAACGTGCGTGCGTGCGTGTGTGAGTGAGTGTGTGTGTGTGTGTGTGTGTGTGTGTGTGTGTGTGTGTGTGTGTGTGTGTGTGTGTGCTATTGTTGAAACTGTGGGTTGAGAACTGCCAGTTATGCATGGGAGCGAATGCTTGTGTGTGTGTGTGTGTGTGTGTGTGTGTGTGTGTGTGTGTAGATCTGTGTGTGTGTGTGTGTGTGTGTGTGTGTGTGTGTGTGTGTGTGTGTGTTCTATTGTTGAAACTGTGGGTTGAGAACTGCCAGTTATGCATGGGAGCGAATGTGTGTGTGTGTGTGTGTGTGTGTGTGTGTGTGTGTGTGTGTGTGTGTGTGTGTGTGTGTGTGTGTGTGTGTGTGTGTGCTATTGTTGAAACTGTGGGTTGAGAACTGCCAGTTATGCATGGGAGCGAATGTGTGTGTGTGTGTGTGTGTGTGTGTGTGTGTGTGTGTAGATCTGTGTGTGTGTGTGTGTGTGTGTGTGTGTGTGTGTGTGTGTGTGTGTGTGTGTGTGCTCTATTGTTGAAACTGTGGGTTGAGAACTGCCAGTTATGCATGGGAGCGAATGTGTGTGTGTGTGTGTGTGTGTGTGTGTGTGTGTGTGTGTGTGTGTGTGTGTGTGTGTGCTATTGTTGAAACTGTGGGTTGAGAACTGCCAGTTATGCATGGGAGCGAATGTGTGTGTGTGTGTGTGTGTGTGTGTGTGTGCGTGTGTGTGTGTGTGTGTGTGTGTGTAGATCTGTCTGTGTGTGTGTGTGTGTGTGTGTGTGTGTGTGTGTGTGTGTGTGTGTGTGTGTGTGTGTGTGTGTGTGTGTGTAGATCTGTGTGTGTGTGTGTGTGTGTGTGTGTGTGTGTGCTATTGTTGAAACTGTGGGTTGAGAACTGCCAGTTATGCATGGGAGCGAACGTGTGGGTGTGGGTGGGGACTGGAGGTGTGGGTGGCTATTTCATTGCCGATACTGTGGGTTGAGAAATACCCGTCAAACTCTTAACCGTTGTTAATGTTGCCTGGGTCAAGTGGTATCACTTCCGGTTGATGGTCCTTGTTCTGTGTCTGTCTGTCTGTCTATCTGTCTGTCCGATGTTTCATGGAAAAAAAACACACAAAAAAACAAGTCTCACTTTGACCTAAGTGTCACTTACCATATGATTTCATCGTTTGCCAGATTCAGAAATGTATTTGTTCAGCTACATACTTCTTCTTCTGCGTTCGTGGGCTGCAAGTCCCACGTTCACTCGCATGTACACGAGTGGGTTTTTATGTGCATGACCGTTTTTACCCCGCCATGGGAGGGCAGCCATACTCCGCTTTCGGGGGTGTGCATGCTGGGTATGTTCTTGTTTCCATAACCCATCGAACGCTGACATGGATTACAGGATCTTTAACGTGCGTATTTGATCTTCTGCATGCATTTACACACGAAGGGGGTTCAGGCACTAGCAGGTCTGCACATATGTTGACCTTGGAGATCGTAAAAATCTCCACCCTTTACCCACCAGGCGCCGTCACCGTGATTCGAACCCGGGACCCTCAGATTGAAAGTCCAACGCTTTTACCACTCGGCTATTGCGCCCGTCAGCTACATACATGTAGGCCCATGTATTATAACCATTTCCTCGTGTGGAGTGCCCTCAACGTTTTTTATTGGCAGACTACAGTTTTATTTTTATTATTGTTATTATTGGTGCTGTTTTGTTAGTATTACTGTTATTTTTGTTATCATTATTGTCCTTGTTGGTGTTGTTATTAACCTTTAGTACTTCTGTCGATGATTTCTTTCTTTCTATCTTCTTCTTTTTTCTTTTTTTTAATTCACTTACGGCTGCTTTTAATGTCGCTATTTAATCAACAAACGTGCCACCAATTTATCTTTTTCGTTTCTTTTATAAAGAAAATGATCATCACGATCATCATCATCATCATCATGATCATTACCATCACCATCTTTATCATCATCATAATCATAACTGGATTAATCTTCGGAACGAATGCTTTTTGCATGTCTACAGCTCTCTCTGCCCTTTTTCTCTTTTTTCCTCTCTCTCTCTCTCTCTCTCTCTCTCTCTCTCTCTCTCTCTCCTCTCTCTCTCTCTCTCTTGTTTGTTGTCTGCCTCTCTTCCGCTCCTATTTCTCCGTGTCCAATTGACTGGAGAAAGGCGAGGTCACGGATACATCTATTTTTAGAAAATGATGTGGGTCAAAGTTCGTCAAATGATTTGTCTCCCTTACAGAGGACCCACCAATCCATAACGAGAAAGCGAGTGACAGTTACAAGTCACTGCAGCGCTACGGCGTTATCAGAGAAAGATTGGAAAAAAATCAGTCGTTTTCCCATTACATTTGAGGTGTTCATTTCAATAGAAATTTGAAGGATAATTTTTTAAGAGTGTTTTTGATATTTGTATCAATATGTTATTCGGAAAGTACGAAGTTATTATTATAAAAATACTGAATCAAAACGTGTTGACGTTAACAAAACTGTGCAAAGTTGATGAGAAATCGGATGGACAGTCCACAATCATTTCGTCTGTATGTATGTATGTCTGACTGTCTATCTGTCTGTCTGTCTATCTATCTGTCTGTATATCTGTCTCTCTGTCTCTCTGTGTGTGTCTCTGTCTTTCTCTCTCTATGTATCTGTCTGTCTGTCTATCTGTCTGTGTCTGCGTCTTTCTCTTTTAAAATTTGTTTCATGATGTGTTAATTCTTTTCCCTGTTGTCTTTCTCTTCACATTTTCGTCTTTCTTTTTCTTTTCATTTTCTCTGTTCTGTTCCCTGTCGAGGGCTAGATGGAAAAAAAAAATTTTGGCTGCTTATCCTATTACCCACAGAACTGAAATGTATCGCTGAGTCTCTCTCTCTCTCTCTTCAAGAGACAAACGAGGCAAAACACTATACATAATCTTCCTTCCATCCAAATTAAAGGCGAACCTAATGAACAGGTCAGTGATCATAAAGTTCTGGGGATCATAATTGACAACAATCTCACTTGGAATCCTCACATAAATTTCTTTTGCAAAAAGACAGCTCAGAAAACCCATCAACTATCCAAAATCAAATATTTCCTTGACCTTCATTCACGGAAATTATTTTTTCAAGCGCATTTTCAGTCTACAATAGATTATGCATCAATACTATGGGACTCCGCAAGTGCGAATACCATGAAGCCATTACAGAATCTCCATAAACGGGGTCTCAAGCTGGTACTCCTTAAAAAGACAACCCTTTTAGACTCAGACTATAAACAAGCGAATATTCTCCCACTAATCCGTACATTAAAGTACTATAAAGGAATCATGATGCAAAAGATTATGACAGGTAATGCACCACCAACATTAATAGACAAATTTTCTGTAAATTCATCAAGGAATCCCCCCAGAGTCCATTTCCCAATTCCAAGAATTGACTTGTTCAAATCCAGTCTGGTTTACTCAGGCGCCACCCTATGGAACTCACTCCCAGAAACAATTAAACAACACCGTTGCCCAACCACCTTCAAAAAACATTGCCTGTCCCACCTTATGCCATAATGTGTAATGTAAATCGTTCATTTTATTGATACTTTTTATCAAATGTGTATGGTTGACAGAACCTTCCTCACCCTCTGTCCCCCATTCTGATGTGTAATGCGGTGTGTGGTGTGTGTGTTTGTTTCTTTGATTTTGTTCATTTTTTTTCCTATGCGTTTTACTAACACCATGCTAGTGCCTGTATGCCATGTGTGTGTGTGTGTGTGTGTGTGTGTTCGTGTGTGTGTGTGTGTGGTTGTTGTTTTGTTTTGATTTATGCATATTTTTTTCCTCTGTTGTGTATCTCTACTAACACCATGCTTTCATTTTTGACTCACTTGTGTAAACAAAGTGAGTCTATGTTTTAACCCGGTGTTCGGTTGTCTCTGTGTGTGTGTGTGTCCGTGTGTCTGTGTGTCCGTGGTAAACTTTAATTTTCTCTGCAAATACTTTGTCAGTTGACACCAAATTTGGCATTAAAATAGGAAAAATTCAGTTCTTTCCAGTCATCTTGTTTAAAACAATATTGCACCTCTGGGATGGGCACAAAAATAAAATATAAAAGAAGCCTAATTATATGCAAACTGCATTTACTGTTATATTTAATTTTTTTGTATTCTCTAAACTTGGCACTTTGACCTCTTATTCTGACACACCAACAAGAGGAGTCATTATTATCATTTTTTGTTCAAACAGGAACTTCTTTTGCTAAGCATGGAATTTTTATTTATTTTGCAAACGTTTTGGTGCAGATAGTAAAAAAGGGAAATTACTCTGTAATTAACGCTAGGGGACTTAATTTACCACAAGTGAGTCTTGAAGGCCTTGCCTCTCTTGTTATTAAATGTTGTGTAGTGTAGACCCTATTAAGGGTGGGGACTGGATGTAAAAAAGCACACCAGTGCTTATCTATTATCCTCGAAATAAAGAACTTGTCTTGTCTTGTCTCTCTCTGTCCCTCTCTCTCTCTCTTCTTTTTCTTCTTCTTCCTCCTCCTCCTCCTTCTTCCATATCTGACAGTTGAGTACGGAGATTTCGCACTGCACTGGGTTCCTCTGTACCAACCATGTCAATGATACTTATCAAAGCTGTTCCAGTTTCGTGTTGTGGCGTCGAGATATGAAGTGCGTTGCAAAGAATAACTTGAAGGATGGTCTGCCTATTTGCAAGTTGTTGGGTTTTTTGTTTGTTTGGTTGTTGTTGTTGTTTGTAGATATGTCTATGTTTCTCATTTTCCCCTCTCTCCTTCTTCGTATCTCTTCCTTCCTTACCTTCTTCCTTCTCTCTCTCCTTCACGCATATGCATACTATATTTTTTTTTCTGTGGAGAATTGTGTATTTTCTATGCCATTTAT